>NW_023270447.1:10920611-10952674 GCF_011800145.1 Mirounga leonina
GAAAGAAAGAAAGAAAGAAAGAAAGAAAGAAAGAAAGAAAGAAAGAAAGAAAGAAAAGAAAGAAAAAATGGCATAGGAAAAGAATGAGCCAGAATAGAAAAAAGGTGGCAGACAGCAAAAGTGGCAATAGAGTTAAGAAGTGTCAGTGACGGGACACCAGGGTGGCTCAGTCGGTTAAGTGTCTGCCTTCAGCTCAGGTCATGATCCCGGCATCCTGGAATGGAGTCCCACATTGGGCTCCTTGCTCAGTAGGGAGCCTGCTTTCCCCTCAGCCTCTCTCTCTCCCTCTCTCTGACAAATAAATAAAAATATTAGAAAAAAAAAAGTGTCAGTGAAGAACAGAGATGGCCATGAGGAAGGGAGAAAAACAGCAATCTGGGAACACTGGGGCGGAGGACTAGCTTTGGCCTCCCTATAATAACAGCTCTGAGAGGCAATATTTTGGCTACTTAAAGACAGGTAAAGTTGAACAACATATGGGCCTGAGGATAGCCAGGGTCAAACAGGACTAAGTATCTCAACAGGACTTGATTAGAGTTGCCAAATAAAATACAGGACACCTAGTTAAATTTGAATTTCAAATAAACAATGAATAATTATTGAATATATGCAATATTTGGGATATACTTATACTAAAAAAAAATCATTGGTCTATCAGAAGTTCAAATTTAACTGGGTATCCTATGTTTTTTTTGCTAAATCTAAGAATCTGATTGAAAACATGAGTGGTTTCCAGTGATGCCCCACAAAAATTAAGACCAAATCAAATTATATTTGGTGCTGTTGACACTGCAAGCTTTATGAACACAAAGTGACATTCCCCAGATCAGTATCTTTAGGCAGAGCTGGTAGTGTAGGGACTTTTTTTCTTTTTAAATTCATTTATGTATTTATTTTAAGATTTTATTTATTTATTTGACAGAGAGAGAGCACAAGCAGGGTGAGCAGGAGAGGGAGAAGCAGGCTCCCTGCTGGGGATCATGACCTGAGCCGAAGGCAGACACTTAACCAACTGAGCCACCCAGGTGCCCCTATTTACTTTTTTTAGTAATTTCTATACCCACTGTGGGGCTCAAACTCATGACCCTAAGATCAAGAGTCATGTGCTCTTCCCACTGAGCTAGCAAGGCACCTTGATGGCCTACGACTCAGTAGGAAAAAAAGGAAAGGAAAGACAACAAATAAGAAAGAAAGAACAAAGATTATGGTGATATATGTTTTTAATGGATATCTGTCCTAACAGTTAAAATACAAAACATTTCCGTGCTTAGAGATAAACCTCAGGTTTCCAGGTGTCACTTACAGTTTGTTCTTATGCTATTATAGCTCTTAAAATTATTGAATTGAAATTACAGCTCACGAACAGGAAAAACTAGTTCATTCAAGTTGCCAAATTAGTTGAATCTGGCATGTTCTTAGTTCTTCAGGTCGAAGAACCTATATGTAAAGAAAGCTGGAGAGGATAGCCAAAGATTATTTACTTGTCCATCATTTACCTCAAAGAGAGGCTGAAGGAGGTCACTTCCATATCATTAATAGCTCAATGGACATGTGATCCTTTTGCTTTGAGGTGGATCTCTAGAGTTTAATGCTTTATAGAACATCTGTTAGACCGGTTTGAAATGAATTTAATTCCCGTGTCTTCCTTTAGCCAGGAGGAGTTCTCCACTGGCTTCTGCTTTGCTTTTCCTATTATACTAGACTTAATCTTTGAGTCAGTGGGTCAGGGGATGGTTTCATGGAAGAAGGGCCGGCCATCTGCCTTACCTATACATTTAAACACTGGAGAAATTACCTTGGATTGCTGCCCCATTATTAACTCAGGCCAAAGCTTCAATTATGACCTGACGCTCTTAAGCTCCTGTTTGGTGGAAAACATGGTGGTCTGGCCATCAAAGAGTTGGTTTTAGGGCGCCTGGGTGGCTCAGTTGGTTAAGCGACTGCCTTCGGCTCAGGTCATGATCCTGGAGTCCCTGGATCGAGTCCCGCATCGGGCTCCCTGCTCGGCAGGGAGTCTGCTTCTCCCTCTGACCCTCCTCCCTCTCATGCTCTCTGTCTCTCATTCTCTCTGTCTCAAATAAATAAATAAAATTAAAAAAAAAAAAAAGAGTTGGTTTTATCTCAGAGTCAGGGTCAATTGTAAATAGAAGTTTTGGGGATTCCCCTTTACCTGGCATAATTACCTCACAAAATCACCGGATTCCTTTGTGGAGGAAAGGGGCATGGTATGCACTTGTACTTGTGCTATTAAAGCTGGTCAGGAGCCTCTTAAGTCTGGAAATGGGTGAGGGGTCGCAACTCTTGTTAAGTCGGGCCTCTATTGAGCAGTCTTTGAGTACATTGATTATATAATTCATATGCAGTTGGATTATGCTGTTCGCCAAATATTTCCTGCTCTCTACCTTCAGGGCACATGATAAGTTGCACTTCCTGGCTTTCTCGTGGTTGTGTGAGACTACATGAGTAGTCTGGTCAATTAGTTATAAGCATATTATGTGTGTCATTCAGGGCCATAGCACTGAACTGCCAATTTGTGACCGTCCAAAACCTTCTTTCTCTCAGCTTTTGAGTCTGGCAATGTTCATGTCTGCATCCTAGAATAAATAGATGAAAAGTGAAAGCCCCAGCAACCTGCAGTAGACCCAGAGCAAACACAAGAAATAAATCTTTGTTATTATATTAAGATTATATATTATATTATATTATTATTATATTATATTACATTATATTACATTATATATTACATTATATTATTATTATATTATTATATTATTACATTATATTATATTATTAAGATTTCAACAAAACCTAGCATACATTGATTGATACAGATATTGTTGCCCAGAGATGGAGTGTGGCATATGTTAACAAAAACCAGACTTTTGCAACATTACTTTATTAAGCTTATTTTAGAAGCTAGAGGAATGACAATCTTTGCTATGCACTGGAATATTTGATAAAACTGTCACCTACAAGAACTTGATAGGTAAATAATGAACCTTGCATGCTTATAGCTCTGGAAGAAACTAGAAAACAAATGTTAATAGCATGTGTTGGTTAATGTTGGCGGCGTTTGACAAGATACTTCATGAAAGAGAAGTACTCAAAAAATAATTGATTAATTTATAAGCAGAAATGGAAAGGAATAAAGAGAACACAAACGTTTGGGAACTTGCTGTGTTGGGAGTGGTAAATGTCTTTCATCTCCAACGGGTGAACTATAAAATTGAGTAGGCTTTTTTTTTTTTAAAGATTTTATTTATTTGGGGCGCCTGGGTGGCTCAGTCGTTAAGCGTCTGCCTTCGGCTCAGGTCATGATCCCAGGGTCCTGGGATCGAGCCCCGCATCGGGCTCCCTGCTCCGCGGAAGGCCTGCTTCTCCCTCTCCCGCTCCCCCTGCTTGTGTTCCCTCTCTCGCTGTGTCTCTCTCTGTCAAATAAATAAAATATTAAAAAAAAAAAAAAGATTTTATTTATTTGTCAGAGAGAGGGAGAGAGAGAGAGAGAGGAGAGAGCACAAGTAGGGGGAGTGGCAGGTAGAGGAAGAAGCAGGCTCCCCGGGGGGCCCTAGGCGGACCTTGATCCCGGGATCATGACCTGAGCCGAAGGCAGACGCCCAGCCAGCTGACCCACCCAGGTGTTCCCTGAGTAGGCTTTTTTTCTTTCTTTCTTTTTTTTTAATTTTTTATTGTTACGTTCCTTGAGTAGGCTTTTAAACAACAACCCAAAAAAGCCATCAAAACTAGGCCTATAGGCAAGGATAAAAGTAAGCATATCTCTGTCATACCCATCTTTAAAATTTCTGAATGGATTGGAATGTCACTCAGTACATCCTTTCAATGGGCGACATGGCTGAGGAAGAAGGGAGTAAAGGTGTTGCTCTCCCACTAAACTTGACGGGTACAAAGAACCGAGAATTAAATAGATAAACAAATGGAGATGTGTCAAGAAAAGAACTGTGGGTATGACTATTAGCAAAAAAACACACAGGAATCAAGGAGAAAAGAAGCCAGTTGTGTTGATGAAATCACTGTGCTGCCAAAGCAACCAAGAGCCTGGACAAGACTCCAAATACCTCTTTGGGTGGGAGAGGCGCGCCTGGGTGGCTCAGTCAGTTAAGCGTCTGACTCTTGATAATGGCTCCGGTCATGATCTCAGGGCCATGAGATGGATCCCGCGTCAGCTCCCCACTCAGGAGGGGATCTACTTTCTGTCCCCCTCTCCCCCTCCCCCTGCTCTCTAAAAGGAATAAATAAGTCTTTAAGAAAAAAAAATACCTCTTTGGCCTCCAACCTTCTATAGACAAGAAATGAGTTCAAAACACTGCTCAGCCTCCAAAGAGTGCATGCTCTCTAAAGACTTCTTCATATACAACCAAGGAAGATAATAGAAAAGAAAGGACCCCCCGTATGTCAAGGGACATAGAAAACAATGAATTAGACAGCCACTCTTAGCAGAATTAGCATCAATTCAAGAAATATTCCCTATACCCATGGTGGCAGGACTTCACAACATTCTTGCTATGGACCAGTGTCAGCTCTATATTTCCACTGGTCCTCCTCCCCCAACTCTTTTTTTTCTAATAACTCCCTACCCCTCCCCACCCAGCCCCCACTCCTAAGGTACTTCCTGTTCTCTATAAATTTGCCTTTTCTAGATACTTCAAAAAATGTTATACAATATTTGCCCTTTTTTATTTGGCTTATTTCACTTAGCATGATGTTTTCAAAGGTCATCCATGTTGTAGTATGCATAAGAACTTCATTCCTTTTTATTTTATTTTATCCATTCATCTATTAAAAGACATTTGGGTTATTTCTACCTTTTGGCTATTGTGAATAACACTGATGTGAACATTCATGTACAAGTATCTGTTTGAGTCTCCGTTCTCAATTCTTTTTTTTAAAGATTTTCTTTATTTATTTGAGAGAGAGAGAATGAGAGAGAGCACATGAGAGGGGGGAGGGTCAGAGGGAGAAGCAGACTCCCTGCCGAGCAGGGAGCCCGATGCGGGACTGGATCCAGGGACTCCAGGATCATGACCTGAGCCGAAGGCAGTCGCTTAACCAACTGAGCCACCCAGGCACCCTGTTCTCAATTCTTTTGAGTAGATACCTAGCAGTGAAATTGCTGGATCATATGGTAATACTATGTTTAACTTCTCGAGGAACTGAGAAACTGTTACCAAAATAACTGCACCATTTTACATTCTTACCAGCAATGTAGAAGAGTTGCAATTTCTGCACATTCTCATCTCACTTTTTTTCTGTTATTTATTATAGCCATTCTACTAGGTGGGAAGTGGTATCTCATTAGGCTTTGGATTTGCATTTCCCTAATGACTAATGATATTGAGCATCCTTTCATGTGTTCATTGGACATTTGTATATCTTCTTGGAAGAAATGTCCTTCGCCCATTCTTTTTTTTTTTTTTAAGATTTTATTTGTTTGAGATAGAGAGAGAGAGAGCGAGCGAGAGAGAGAGCATAAGTGGGTGCGGAAGGCAGGCAGAGGGGAGAGGAAGAAACAGCCTCCCCGTTGAGCAGGGAGCCTGATGAGGGGCTTGATCCCAGGACCCCAGGATCATGACCTGAGCTGAAGGCAGACATTTAACCGACTAAGCCACCCAGGCGCCTCAAGGCTAAGCAGTTTTTAATAAGACTTGTAAAAATGAAATTGCCCGTTAACACAAAAGATATTTACTTTCAAATTAGGTAAATTCTGATTCAAATATGTTTATAAGAATACAGCCTGTGGAGCACAAAACTTGTGGAAGTATATCTCAATAGGTTACACCAACATATCAAAGTTTCTTGAACTATTACAAAAGGTTTAGGGTCCAGCTCTGGCTAAATGGCATGAGCATACTCTACACTATTTCTTCTTTCAATAAAAACTCTGGAGAGTATATGTAAAGCAACCAACTGAGGACTCTGAAAAATAAATAATAGTGGACAAATATGGGAGGAAATCCATACTCAAAGACCAACAAATGGTGAGTCTCATATTTTTTTCCTCCCATCATCCCTTGGTTTCATCTCAAGGCATCCCAAATTCTGGAACATTGCAGTGGGCACAGCCAAGAGAAAATCTGTCTAATAAGAGGAAGGAGAAGAAGTACCCCCGAAGAACACAGAGAATAGGGGAAACATCTTGTTTTTCTTTTCTTCCACTGGCTTTGCAGGGCTCCAGTTCCAAAGCTGCACTCTCCGTGAGCAGTTGGCTGCATGAGCAGCTGAGCTTCCCGACGTGCCTTGAAGGGAGATCCAGTTGTGGGAGACATCTGACAGCGTAGGAAGACCGAAAGCCAGGCATTCTTGGCAGGAGGATCAGGAAAAGGAACACTGGGAGCCAGAGAGTGTTGTGGAGATTTTGGATGGGAGAGAGCTCAGGAAGGGAATTTTATAGATTTGTGTTTGAAGTTCTAGGATCACCCTGAGACACTCATGTGTGAAACTAACCTGTCATAGAAGACCAAAGGTTTTGAACACTACTCTATGGTGTAGACCACCACCCAGGCCCCTTTAGCTCCTGAGAAAACACACATAGACCAGAGCCAAACATTACTGCCAGGGTCTGAAAACTGAAATTATATATATATATATATATATATACCCATGGCCCACAGAAGGCAGGCTAAGACTTTTTGCCTGAACTTAACTGGGACAACTAGCTGTTAAAACAAAACAAAGAGAAACCTAACATTCTCCAGTGGATTTTGACAGGGCTGAGTCATAGCAATTAACAACAATTTAACATAGCAATTACAACATCCAGGATACAAGGGCATCTGGCTGGTTTAGTCTGTAGAGCACGTGACTCTTGATGTCAAGTTGTTAAGTTTAAGCCTCACGTTGGGTGTAGAGATTACTTAAAAACAAAATCTTTAAAAAAATAAAATCACAATTAAGATACCAGTATGTACCTATGAGAATGGTAAACGAACAAACAGAAAATAACTAGTGCTGACAAGGACCCAAAGCAGCAAACTATCATACATTGTTGGTGGGAATACAGTATCATAGAGCTACTCTGGAAAACAGTTTTGCAGTTTCTTATAAAGTTAAACATATACAACCCAGCATTCTGGCTCCTAGGTATTTATTTACTCAAGAGAATTGAAAGATTATGTTCACACAAAATCCTGTGCATGAATGTTTACAGCAACATGATTCATAATTGCTCAAAACTAGAAACGATCCAAATGTTTTTGAAAGGGTACATCCATATGATGGAATACTATATGATCCTATTATAGGACATCCAGGAAAAGGCAAAATTATAGGGACCAAGTAGTAGGAACTAGTAGTTGTCAAAGGTTAGAGGTGGGGAGAATTTTTTTTTGACAGATTTCTTTGGTTTTATTTAAATTCAAAATAGTTAACATATAGTGTATTATTAATTTCCGAGTAGAATTTAGTGATTAATCAGTTGCATAGAACACTCAGTGTTCATCACAAATGCCCTCCTTTTATTTTTATTTAAATTCAATTAATTAACATATAGTGTATTATTAGTTTCAGAGGTAGTTCAGAGATTCATCAGTTTCATATAACACCCAGTGCTCATTACATTATGTGCCCTCCTTAATGCCCATCATCCAGTTACCCCATCCCCCCACCCCTGTCTCCTCCAGCAACCCTCAGTTTGTTTTCTATAGTTAAGAGTCTCTTATGGTTTGTCTCCCTCTCTGTTTTTTTCTTATTTTATTTTTTCCTTCCCTTCACCTATGTTCATCAGTTTTGTTTCTTAAATTCCAATTATGAGTGAAATCATGGTATTTGTCTTTCTCTGACCGACTTATTTTACTTAACACAATATACTCTAGTTCCATCCATGTCTTTGAAAATGGTAAAATTTCACTCTTTTTGATGGCTGAATAATATTCAATTGTATATGTGAACCACATCTTCTTTATCCATTCATCCATTGATAGATATCTGGGCCCTTTCCATAGTTTGATTATGGTGGACATTGGTGCTATAAACATCAGGGTGCATGTGCCCCTTCGATTCACTATTTTTGTATCCTTTGGATAAATACCTAGTAGTGTATTTGCTTGGTCCTAGGGTAGTTCTATTTTTAACTTTTTGAGGAAACTCCATACTGTTTTTCAGAGTGGCTGTACCAATTTTCATTTGGGTGGAGAGAAATTTTGACTACAAGGGAGCAGCATACGGAAATTTTGAGGGAAGCTGGAGCTGGTCTGTGTCCTAATTGCAATGGTAATTACACAAATCTATACATTTGTTAAAATAAACAGAAGAGGACACCTTTTTTAAGAAATGAGTTTTATTGTCTCTTTATTTCTCACAATAGTCACCTCCAACCTTCACAAATCTCTACCTCCCCGCTCTTCTGTCAACCCTTCCCCTCACACACACACCTGAAAGAGAAAACTGAAGTTATTAGAGAACTTTCTCGGTACCTTTGTCAGCTTCTTGCACTACCCCTGTGGTAAGCAGAATTCTAAGAAGGCCGCCATGATCTCCACCCTTGGTGTCATGCCCATGATTAGGTTATGTTATATAGCAACAACATCAAACTTTACTTAAACCTGGAAAATAGTGATGCTTAAGAAATCCCCCAACCTTCTGTTTTCCAAAATTCCTTTACTCTTTTATGTTCTGAGAAATAGTTTGCCATAGAGAACCACTTTTTCCGACTTACATAAGATTTGCTGTCCAACTTGTTCATGGTTCTCTTAAGACTCACAGATGTCTCCATTGTTTATCTGTAACAAGCCCCTTTTACATGAATCTGATGATGTGGGCAGACTCAGAGCATCTAATTTCCATTCTCTGTCTCATGGTTGATTAGCTGCGATTAGAAGTATTTGTCTGCCTGAAACTAGCTGTCCACAGAGAAAAACATTTCCTGTTCAGTTAAGCAAGTGAGACTTCCCCCTGCTTGCAAAACAACTCCAACTATAAAGCACTCCATATGCTACTTGTTTAACCTTATTGTTTTAATCAGTTCAGGTTGCTATGACAAAATACCATAGCCTGGGTGGCTTATAAACAAGAGAAATTTGGGGTGCCTGAGTGGCTCAGTTGGTTAAGCAACTGCCTTCAGCTCAGGTCATGATCCTGGAGTCCCTGGATCGAGTCCCGCATTGGGCTCCCTGCTCGGCAGGGAGCCTGCTTCTCCCTCTGACCCTCCCCCCTCTCATGTGCTCTCTCTCATTCTCTCTCTCAAATAAATAAAATCTTTAAAAAAAAACAAACAAGAGAAATTTATTACTCACAGTTCTGGAGGCTGGGAAGTACAAGGTCAAAGAGCTGGCAGATTCGGTGTCTTTTGAGAGCCTGCTTTTTGATTCATAGATTGCACCTTCTAGCTCTATCCTCACGTGGCAAGTCTTTTTTTAAGAGTCTTTTTGGTAAGAGCCCTCATCCCATGCATATGGACTCCATTCTCATGACCTAAGCACCTTCCAAAGGCCCCACCTCAATATCATCACTTTGGACATTAGGATTTCAACATATGAATTTGGGGGTGGGAGGGTACAGAAACATTCAGGCCATAGCACCTCTCTGTGAAACTTTAAGCCAAAACCACCTCCTCAGATACTCTGATCTTTGGATCTTCAAGGTTCTTCCTAATATTCTCCCTCATTTTATTTTCCTTGAATAAAATCAATATCCTTACCTGTCCAGTGTTTGATTTTGATGGGGTGGTGCAATGAATCAGATAGGACTGGGCCTCACCTTCAATCCCTCTTTGCTCCACCCAGGCAAGGAGGACTCCTCAAGCCGTTTGTGATCACTCCACTCTTGACCAGCAGTCCAGGGATCGGACAGCAAGTCCAACTCTTGGTCCCATGTTGCAGACCCCTGTCCTTCAGGGTGGCACAGTAAGGATTTGATTTGTATTCTTTTTGAATACTAGCTTGATTTCTGGCGCAGGCTACTTTTGGTTTTATGGTCTGATCTTTTGATGAGCTCCATAAGTGATTTAAATGATTTATGGAAATCTCACCTCTGTGGGTGAAAAATAGCAGAGAATCTGGTTTATTACACTTTTCCGTATCTATTTTGTCTATTTTAAACTCAGATCAGTTAAGGATTTGTGCCCAATGGGAACAGAACCCCTCTTTTTTATGAACCAGTGAGTTTTGTATTTCTGCTCAGCTGAAATACAAAATTGGATGCAATTTTTAAAAAATATTTTATTTATTTATTTGAGAGAAAGAGAGAGCATGTGCATGAGCAGGGTGAGGGGCAGAGGGAATCTCAAGCCCACTCTGTGCCCAGCATGGAACCGGACATGGGGCCCAATATGGGGGGCCTGACAGGGGCCAGCCCCAGGACCCTGGGATCATGACTTGAGCCCAAATCAAGAGGTGGACACCCAACCAACTGAGCCACCCAGGCGCCCCTGGATGCAGTTTTTATTTTTTTATTTTTAAATTTTTTTTAAAGGGCACCTGGGTGGCTCAGTCGTTAAGCGTCTGCCTTCGGCTCAGGTCATGATCCCAGGGTCCTGGGATCGAGCCCCACATCGGGCTCCCTGCTCGGCGGGAAGCCTGCTTCTCCCTCTCCCACTCCCCCTGCTTGTGTTCCTTCTCTCGCTGTGTCTCTCTCTGTCAAATAAATAAAATCTTTAAAAAATAATAATAATAAAAAGAAAAAGAAATAAATTTTTTTTAACTTTTTAAAATTTTTAAAGAGTTTTTATTTATTTATTTTGACAGAGAGACATCGAGAGAGGGAACACAAGCAGGGGGAGTGGGAGAGGGAGAAGCAGGCTTCCCGCCGAGCAGGGAGCCCGATGTGGGGCTCGATCCCAGGACCCTGGGATCATGACCTGAGCCGAAGGCAGACGCTTAACGACTGAGCCACCCAGGCACTCCCTGGATGCGGTTTTTAAATTGAAGCTACTACCTCTTTATTTGGGTCTGTATGTATATTTATGTGTCTGTGAGTTGTAATATTTTCTTTCCTTCATGGTATTACCAAATTAGATTATAAAATTTCTAAGAAGAGTGCTTTTTGGATTGATTTAGAGATGAGTAAGCCTTATATAATTTTTAGAATTCCCAGAAATTAAGGAAATTGATCCTTTAATAATTTCAATGTAGTATATACTAACTCAAATGGCTTAAAAATTTGAGTTCATATTACTTAGGTAAATTTTTGGCAAATGAGGCTAGTTTAGTATTGTTGCTTTAATAAAAACACCTATATCTTTTGAGTTCTTAGCATTAAGTATAAGACAAGCATATACTTTTATCTAATTAGGTATGCTTTTCCTAGACTTGTGCAGGTTTACTGATCAAATAAGCTAGCGTTACCTCTGCTAGATGTTTAAGATCATAAAAACTGCAAATTGTGTTTAACCAAATAGAGTCATCATTCTGGGACACTTTATTTCAACAGTTTTAAGGTTTGTAGTATGTCAGCTTGAAAATAATTTCCAAGATCTTTAGGTAACTTAAACTCTTGGACTGATGCTAAATTGAGATAATGGATATTCATTAGATGCCTAGATCATTTCTAAGTAGGATAGGATACTGAAACATTCATTGCAAAGCATAATTTTTAGCTTATGTAATTTTTATGTACTTTTTGCCTCCCATTTTTATATGATACAGAGAGGCCATATATTTGGATCTGTTAATGAATGTGTTCATTTTTGCAGCTTTGGGATGTGTATGGCTATAAAAAGTTATGAGATGGATATTCATAAGCTGTGTTGGGCCTGTTAAAAATGCTAATGTATTCCAGTCAAAATTATCTAACCTCTTTGTTTTCTCTGTAAAATAGAAGTGACTGTGGTTTAAAGTTATAATCAATATATGTGAATGAGTCTGTATTCAGCAATAGTGACAGAGAAGAACAACTTTGTATATAAGGCTTGCAGGATGGGTTTTTGTTAAGCAAAAAGAGAGTAGTTTTGTGCCGAGGTAATATGACTGTACCATAATGAGAAGGAAGAAAGTGTAGGAAAAAATGTGAATGAATATAGAAAGTTGTAGAAGGTTCTCCGAAAGGAAGTTCTTTTGTTTTTCGTTTTTAAAGATTATTTATTTATTTATTTGACAGAGAGAGAGACAGCGAGAGAGGGAACACAAGCAGGGGGAGTGGGAGAGGGAGAAGCAGGCTTCCCGCAGAGCAGGGAGCCCGATGCGGGGCTCGATCCCAGGACCCTGGGATCATGACCTGAGCCGAAGGCAGACGCTTAACAACTGAGCCACCCAGGCGCCCCCTGAAAGGAAGTTTTAATTGTGGTGGTCAAACCTGGATAAAGCTTAACAGCTTTATTTACAAGATTATCATGGGCACCTGGGTGGCTCAGTCGATTGGGTGTCTGACTTCAGCTTAGGTCATGATATCAGGGTCCTGGGATTGAGCCCCGAGTTGAGCCCATGTGGAGTGCTGTGTTGCAGGGAGTCTGCTTGTCCCTCCGCCCCTACCCCTGCTTGTGCTCTCTCCGTCTCTCTCAAACAAATAAATAAAATCTTTAAAAAAAAAAGATTAAGAGTTTTAGTAACAAATACACTGATGTAAAACTAGAAGTTAGTTTTCTGTGTTGAAATGACAGTCTTCTTGTATTATTTGCCTGATTTATTTAGTAAGAGATTGTAAGAGATTTTTCTTTACTTTCTGAGTACTTTGCCTATCTAACAAAGATTCTATATCTTACTAGAATTTTTTCCTGCTGTATGTTGATTTTATCATGTTCTTAATTATTTAAGAGAACAGGGCGCCTGGGTGGCTCAGATGGTTAAGCGTCTGCCTTCAGCTCAGGTCATGATCCCAGGGTCCTGGAATCGAGTCCGCATCGGGCTCCCTGCCCAGTAGGGAGCCTGCTTCTCTCTCTCTCTGTCTCTCATGAATAAATAAATAAAATCTTAAAAAAGATTATTTAAGAGAACAAAGTCCTCCCACTTTTGAAAGTGCTAAGGTTTGTTACAATCATAATTACCTCCTGTGTATATTTTTAAAAATCTTTTATTGCCGTTTTGGTTAGATAGGTAGCCAAGCATTTCCCAGTAATGTATGATCCTATTTAAACAAGTGTTAAAAGCTCCTGACAACTTTTGATATTTTTGCCCTCCCAATATCAAATCCTTTTTTTTTTTTTTTTTAAGATTTTTGTTTATTTATTTGTCAGAGAGAGAGAGAGAGCACAGTAGGGGGAGTGGCAGGCATAGGGAGAATGCAGATTCCCCGCTGAGCAGGGAACCCGATGTGGGACTCGATCCCAGGACGCTGGAATCATGACCTGAGCCGAAGGTAGACGCTTAACGACTGAGCCACCCAGGTGCCCCTGGTCCAGAAGTTTTAATCTGGGATTCGTATCACTTACCTATGGAGTTTTATGATTATATAAATGTTTAGGACTTACTGCATTCTTTATTTTTTTAGGACTTACTGCATTCTTTATTTTTTTAGGACTTACTGCATTCTTACTAAACTTCTTTACTTGACAAATTTGATATATTCTTGGTATATACTAACTATATACTTGGTATGTATAGTCTAACTATATACTTGGTTATATTATGTCTCAGGATTATTATATGTTAAATCTGAAGAATTTTTTTTCTTCATAAAGATTATTTTCATTCATTTTCCTAAAGTAAATGTAATATTCGCTCTTTTTTTTTAAGGTTATTTATTTATTTTTTGGGTAATCTCTATATCCAATATGGGGCTTGAACTCATGACCCTGAGATCAAGAATCCTATGCTCTTCCAACGAGGCCAGCTGGGTGCCCCACACGCTTCTTGAAAATGAAATTAATCATCATGTTTATAGATATTTTGTCTAAACGTTTTTTGTTTTTTTATTTTTATTTTTTTAGATTTTATTTATTTATTTAACAGAGAGAGTGATAGAGTACAAACGGGGAGAAGGAGAAGCAGGCTCCCCACTAAGCAAGGAACCCGATGCGGGGCTCGATCCTAGGACCCTGGAACCATGACCTGAGCCGAAGGCAGACGCTAAACTGGTTGAGCCCCTCCCCCGGCACCCCGAAACCTTTTTTGGGTTGACTTTATGTTGTTTTGCGTGTCACAGAAACAACCTTCTTTGCCAGTTTGATTATTCTTTTTTAAAAAAATATTTTATTTATTTATTTGACAGAGAGAGATATTGAGAGAGGGAACACAAGCAGGGGGAGTGGGAGAGGGAGAAGCAGGCTTCCCGCTGAGCAGGGAGCCCTATGCCGGGCTGGATTCCAGGACCCTGGGATCATGACCTGAGCCGAAGGCAGACGCTTAACGACTGAGCCACCCAGGTGCCCCAAGTTTGATTATTCTTATAATGAGCTCATCAGATCTTTTCCTTCTGAAAACTGTCAGTAATAAGTTAACTGTAGCCATTTTTAATCTTTTGTTATCTATCTATGATGTAGGAAACAAAGGCAGAAGAAAAATGATTAAATTTCCTTATTACCTTCAGCCCACTGACAAGTCCTTGAAACAGGCAGAGTGACATTCCTCAAGGGACTCAGCTGCCTGGATGTTGATACTTTGCTAAGGGCAAAAGGCAATCTTAGCTTAACATTATCCAGACCCAGGATCCTATAAGTTGTCTTTAACATATAAAAATTCCTTTGGAAACTTCCTTTATCTCTACCCCCCAAGATACATGTTGGGGGCGCCTGGGTGACTCAGGTCGTGATCCCAGTGTCCTGGGATCGAGCCCACATAGGGCTCCCTGCGCAGCGGGAAGCCTGCTTCTCCCTCTCCCACTCCCCCTGCTTGTGCTTTCTCTCTCTCTCTGCCTCTCTTTGTCAAATAAATAAATAAATAAAATCTTAAAAAATAAGACCACTTTTTGCACTAATGATGTCTCAAGAATACTTCTTTGGCCGTCAGCTTTGGACCCTAATGTCTTTCCTACATCAATCTAGGGATAGTTTTTTGTTTTGCTCTGATGCTTCCCAGGCCATAGGCCAGAGTGCATCACCAAAGATGGACAGTCTCAGAGCTCTCTGCCCAGGTACTCTTGGGACAGGCTTCTGATGGGTTTGCTTAAACATAAGTCCATACCAGTGGGTTGAGTTAGGATTTCCAGAACTCCAGCCCAGAAACGAGGGGGTTCCTGAGACTGTTAACCCAAGATGGAGTGGTACAAGAAAATTGGGACTGAATAAACTAATGAAGGGTAATTGTGGGTTTTGTTTGGAATATTGTTGATATTAATGTTATATTTTCTGGGTATAAGGAACCCTTTTCTTTTTCCTCTTAAGCTATCTATAACTCAAAATAATTTAGTAAACCCTGCTTTTGTAAACAGAAACATTCATCTTTTTTTCCCTGCCTGACCCCTCCAGAATTTGAAAACTCTTATTGTGTATTCTTATTTTCATGACAATATAGTATTTGCACAATTTCAAAAAGGGTTTGTCCTCTTCATTAATAGGACTTAATGGAAAACATCAGTGATGCAACCAAGGCCTTGTCTGGAATGTCCTATTTGAGAATAATGAACATTTAATCAGATATGACCCCTTTTAAGGAACTATGGTTAATTTTATGACACTAATGCTTACAAAGCATGCTTAGGAAAACTAGACTGGTATTACAGGGTGAGTAATGAATGTCACTTCCTTGCAGGTTTAGGAACATTAGGATATTTTAGGGAATCTGAGAAGTTTACCTGAATTTACAGTTACCACAGATAAAATCTGATGGTGAGTTCTTGGCTTGGCTCAAGAGGCTTTTATTTATTTTTTTAAAAGATTTTTAAAAAATTTTATTTATTTTTGAGAGAGAGAGAAAGAGAGGGAGGGAGAGAGAGCACAGGAGCAGGGGGAGGGGCAGAGGGAGAGGGAGAAGCAGACTCCCCACTGAGCAGGGATCCCAATGCGTGGCTCCATCCCAGGACCCTGGGATCATGACCTGAGCCGAAGGCAGCTGCTTAACCGACTGAGCCATCCAGGCGACCCTCTTTGTGATTATCTTTGACTAAAAGGAGAGTGATTGTAGAGTGAAATTTTGGGTTAGTGGAAAACTATAGCACACTCTTCCAACTCTAATCCCAAGTTAGCGATATTTGGAGTTATCAGACTCTAGCCCTGTTCATTGTCTTTACACTGTTGGCACACTTCGTAAACTGCATGTAATTGATAGATATGCAGATTGTCTTCTCTGGTGGAGATTTATTTATTTTATTATTTATTATTATTATTATTTTTTAAAGATTTTATTTATTTATTTGACAGAGAGAGACAGCGAGAGAGGGAACACAAGCAGGGGGAGTGGGAGAGGGAGAAGCAGGCCTCCCGCGGAGCAGGGAGCCCGATGCGGGGCTTGATCCCAGGACCCTGGGATCATGACCTGAGCCGAAGGCAGACGCTTAACGACTGAGCCACCCAGGCACCCCTTTGGTGGAGATTTAAATGAATTCTCCCTGCTTATGGAAAAACGATTTGGGGTACCTACCTGCAATTTGGATTGGACGGATCCTGTTTGCGCAGAGATGATTGACACTTACCAGATGCCTTCAGTATCTGGCTAAGACTCTCTAAACAAAGTTTTCAAAATTTTATGCCTCCTGCTCGACTCGGTGTATTCAAAACTAAAACCTGACCGCCCATACCCCTTTTATGTGCTGCAAAGGCCTTTCCCTCCAGGATCCAAAGAAGCCCTATGAGCGGAAGCCTAAGTGACTTCCTTTAAACCGTGAAGGGCTCAAGGACTTATCACCATAATAGACCATGCAGGGTTGGATTTTTCCCTGGACAAGCCACTGTCTGGGCCAATAAGGAAGCTTGGCAAGATACTGAGTTACGCCTGCCCTTACATGAGAGGTAATCAAAACTGTGCACAACATCATCAGGATTATCAACACCTTAGCTTCAAGGAACTCAGGAAGTGGTGCTCCACCAACTTCTCAGAATCCACTGGACTCCTCCACCCTCGGGTCTAACTCCTGAGGCTATTTAGTTTAGTACAGGCTTTCACATTAATGTTTCCCTTTTTCATTCCAAGCATTCCTCTTTTAAAAGATATCTGATGTCCAGGACTTTAAAACAACTGACCTTTTCCATGACCTCTCCATTGATGGTTCAACTGATTTTATAGAAACACTACCAAATAGAGATTTTAAGAGATCACTTCTTGGACCCTACTTGGCCCCACTTAGGAATTTCTTCACACTTCTGAGTTGTTGAGCAAAAACTGATACTCATTCATCTTGAACAAAAGACTGACGTGTGGAATTTCACCTGAGCCTTGTGCCCTTAGAGAACAGCAAGAGTTTAGACTGCCCTTCCTCCGCCCCCCACCCTACACCAATCTTTTGTGTTCCAGGAAAGGGCTATGGCAAAGAAATACCCTTTTCCATATGACTTAGATAAGACTCACTGTCCACACTTTCTCAAGACCCCTATAAGACTTGAGTACAACTCTACTGTTTATCTGTGACAAGGCCAAATTCATACCTTTCCCTTTTTTTCATGAGCCTACTGAGAAAGCCAAACTAGACCTTCCTATATCTTGTCTCATGATTGATTCGTTGAGATTTGAATTGTTTCCCCCTGAAACTAGCTGTGCTGGTGAATTTCAGGTGTCCCCCTGACTGGGCTAAAATGCTCAGATAGCTTGTAAAACATTTCTGTTTATCTGTGAGAGTGGTTCCAGAAAAATCAGCGTTTGAATTGGTGAACTGAGTAAAACAGTGGGTGGGCTGGGTCAGTGGGAGTCACCTAATCCTTTGAGGGCACAATAAAACAAAAAGGAGAAAGAAGAGTGAATTAGCTCTCTGCTTGAGTTGAGAGATCCATCTCCTTCTGTCCTCAGACCTCCACAACTCCTGATTCTCACAGGCTTTTGGACTCAGGTCAGTTTTTACATCTCCTTGGTTCTAAAATCTTTGGACTCAGACTGAATTATATCACCAGCTTTCCTGGTTCTTCAGATTTGCAGATGGCAGACTATGGGTCTTCTTGGCCTCCATAACTGTGTGAGCCAATTCTTTTTTTTTTTTTTTTTTAAGATTTTATTTATTTGACAGAGAGAGCGAGAGAGCACAAACAGGGACAGCAGCAGAGGGAGATGGAGAAGCAGGCTCCCCGCTGAGCAGGGAGCCCAATGCTGATGCTGCAGGGCTTGATCACAGGACTCTGGGATCACGACCTGAGCTGAAGGCAGAGGCTTACTGACTGAGCCACCCAGGCGCCCCAGTGTGAGCCAATTCCTATAATGAATCGCCTCTTATTCTCTTATTTCTCTCTCTCTCTATGTGTGTGTGTGTGTGTGTGTGAGTGGTATTGGTTCTGTTTCTCTGGAGAGCACTGACTAATACACTAGCTACTCATAGGGAAATAAAATATCCCGTTCAGCTATCCAACTGAGACTTTCCCTGATTGCAAGACAAGTTTAACCATAAATCACTCCATCTACAACTTGTTTACTCCTCTTTATTAAACTCTAAGGCAGGGGAGCCTGGGTGGCTCAGTCGGTTAAGCATCTGCCTTTGGCTTAGGTCGTAATCTTAGGGCCCTGGGATCGAGCCTCGAATCCGGCTCCCTACTTAGCGGGGAGTCTGCTTCTTCTGCTGCTCCCTCTGCTTGTGCTCTTTCTCTCTGTCAAATAAATAAATAAAATCTTAAAAAAAGAAAAGAAAAACTCTAAGGCAAAACCACCTGCTGAAATACTCTGATCTTTGAATCTGGAATGCTCTCTCTATTGCAATAGCCTGAATAACATTAATGTCCTTCCCTGTCCAGTTTTTGTCTTTGACAATAGCAAAAGAGATTTTGTAGATATATTTAGGGTCTCTAATCAGTTGATGTTAAGACAGGGAGATTATTGGGGCACCTGAGTGGCTCAGTCGGTGGAGCATCCGACTCTTGATCTCAGGTCTTTATCTCAGGGTCATGAGTTCAAGCCCCATGTTGCGCATGGAGCCTACTTAAAAAAAAAAAGGGAGATTATCCTTGGTGGGCCTAACCTAATCAGGGGAGACCTTGAAAAGCAGAACATTTTCTCTGGCCAGTCACAGAAGGGGAGATCAGAGAGATGCTCCATCTGGTCTGCAAGAAAGCAAGTATCCCGTGTCTTATACTGCCTATGGGTCCCATATGGCATGGAACTGCAGGAGACCTTTAGTTGCTGAGAGTAGCTCCAGCTGATACCCAGCCAGAGAGTGGGGACTTCAGGCCCTGAATTGTGCCAACAAAGTGATAGTCTTGGAAAAGTTCCTCAAGCCCCAGATGAGAACTGCAATCTTGCTGACACCCTGATACCACCCTGGAGGCTGACCAGAGATCCAAACCACATCATGTCGGACTTCTGACCTACAGAGTTGTGAGTGAATAAATGTGTGTTGTTTTAAGCTGCTACGTTTGTGGTAATTTATTACATAGCAATAGAAAACAAATACAGCCCCTTATAAACCATTCTTCATCTTCACTGGTCTGCACCTTTTTTCCTTTCTCCGTGGTTAGTACCTCTATGCTACGATCGCTTCCCTTTCTGCACCCTCAATGACAGACATCTTGCTCTATGATTGCTCATGTTGTTACTCTTCCTCTATGGTTCATTCCCCTCAACATATAAATATGCCTAAATCTCTCCTGTAAAAAAAAAAAACCCTCATTTGACCTTATCCTATACTGATCTCTTCTTTTTTTGTTTTTTTAAAGACTTCATTTATTTGAGAGAGAGACAGAGCATGAGTGGGTGGCAGAGGAGAGGGAGAAGCAGGCTCCCTTCTGAGCAGGGAGCCCGACGCGGGGCTTGATCCTAGAACCCCAGGATCATGACCTGAGCCAAAGGCAGAGGCTTAACTGACTGAGCCACCCAGGTGCCCCTGATCTCTTCTTCCCTTAGCTATCAACTGTTTGAAAGAATAGTAATCTACACTTAGTGTTTCTACTTCCTTATTTCTTATTTGCCACTCAGATATTATAGTGGGGCTTTTTTTTTTTTTTAAAGATTTTATTTATTTTTTGACAGAGAGAGACAGCGAAAGAGGGAACACAAGCAGGGGGAGTGGGAGAGAGAGAAGCAGGCTTCCCATTGAGCAAGGAGCCCGATGCAGGGCTCGATCCCAGGACCCTGGGATCATGACCTGAGCCGAAGGCAGACGCTTAACCGATTGAGCCACCCAGTCGTCCTCTCTTTTTTTTCCTTCTGTGAGGGGCGGGATTGGGTCTCAAGCAGGGGCCCAGAAGCTGTCCACTGAGTAAGCTCCAGGCTCAGAACATGGTCTTGCCCGAGGGCCTTCAGGTGGATGGGCAGTTGGAAACCCACCCCATGGAGCTTGTGCTGTCGAGCCTGGGCTGGTGCAGGCTGAGTCAGGCTGGTTCTGGGCTTGGGTGTCCACCGGGCTTTCTCCTCTACACCTCTCACTCTTCGGCCGAGACCCCCTCCTTTCTGAGGCCCCAGGCAGCTCAGTGTGGGCATACTGGGGGAACACAGGTGGGATGGATGCAAGAGATTATTAGTCTAAACCTGCACTAGCCAATAGGAGCCACTACTCATCTGCCGCTATTTAAATTAACCTTAAATCAAATTAGAAATCCACTCTCCTTAGTTACCCTAGCCACATTGCAAGGGCTCAACGGCCCCTCGTAGCTGGTGGCTCTCATTGGACAGCACAGTCTAGGGCATGTCCATCCCTGCTGAGGGTTCTACAGCACAGCGCTGGGCTAGAAGTCCTGATCAAAGTTCAATGGGCAGGGGCTGAAGGCTGAGAGGGCACCTTTTGGGCACTGCCCCCCACTGCCTGCAGGAACAATTTTTTTTTTTTTTAGTAGTCTCCATGCCTAGCATGGAGCCCAATGTGGGGTTCACGACGCTGAGATCAAGACCTCAGCTGAAATCAAGAGTTGGGCACTCAACCACCTGAACTGCCCACACCACCACTCTCTTGTCCTTTCCCTTATTTTTCTGATGAGTCCTTTGCTCCTTCTCAGTCGCCTTTATGGGGCTTCTCTTCCACCCACCCGCTCCATGTCTTAACAGTGATAGCTCAGGTTTTCAGGGGTTTTGCGCTCCCTTGCGACTGCAAGCTCTGCAGCCGGCTCCACACCTCATACACACATTTGTGCCTGCACTCTCCCCCTGCACACACATGCACCCACCCTTGGTTTTGCTGGCGTTCATTTCGCATGAACAAGTTCACTTCACTGGCTGCTGCCCTGGCTGCTAAGTGATCTCCTTCCTGCTCATGCTCTCAATTGCACGTTAACCTTGCAGGGGGCTGTCCGGGCTCTACAAACACCACACCCTCTTCCAGTGCTGCGACCCGCGGTCAGCAGGCAGAAATGGAATCCAGGAGCTCCAGGTCCTCCACCTCCTATTTGGTTGGTTTTTGGTTTGTTTGTTTTTTTTTGTTCTAATGCCTTTAGGAGCACCCTTATGTGTTTGAGATGATACATCAGGTGCTCCCTGAGCTACAAAGGGTAAAAGGAAATCCTCTCATTACAAACTGACAAAAGTAAAAGGTAAAACATTTTTCACAACAGCATGAACCACATACTCAAAAATAGATCTGGGCTTAATACAAATGACATAATTCCTAGTCATCTATGGCTACTTTTATAACCATACAGATAATGAATTAGGCTAAAATGCACTATAATATTTGGTAGACTTCAGGACCAGTATACTTAGTACATCACAAAATACATTTTGGGGGCGCCTGGGTGGCTCAGTCGGTTAAGCATCTGCCTTCGGCTCAGGTCATGATCCCAGGGTCCTGGGATCGACCCCCACATCGGGCTCCCTGCTCAGCGGGAAGCCTGCTTCTCCCTCACCCACTCCCCCTGCTTGTGTTCCCTCTCTCGCTGTCTCTCTCTGTCAAATAAATAAATAAAATTTTTTAAAAAAATACATTTTGATATCCTAAAGAAGCAAGACCTGCAAGTAGGTGTTTTAAACATAACTAATCTACGGCTACAAAGTTCTACTCTTGATAGCATTTACCTTTTTGGGGAGTCTCCCAGTCTCCAAAGGATACAAACAGAGAGTAGAATCAGTATAACATACACACAGAAGTCCGTACAGTAAAGGCTATAAAGATTCGCAGCACAGTGAGAAGGGGCCTTCTGCTCCTTCACATGCATACAAATTCTGTGAATTATGTGGAGTATCTCTTGGTCCACTGTCTGGCTATCCTGTCATGTTCTGCTCTGTTGAGTACTGAGTGACTATGCTTCCAACCAGAGGCTCCGCAGGGTTGCAATCCGTCAAAAGAGAACAAATCGACAGCAAAACCTTTGAAATAGTCAAAGCAGGACTCCAGTTGTCTTTAAAGATGTCCAGACAGAAGACTCCCTGACTGTTGATGTTGCAGTGACAGATTCTGGTGTGGAAAGTAACCTTTGGTGGCTTAAACGGATAATCAGATGAAAAAGTAATATCCAGAAAAAACACACCACCTTCATATACAGAACCTGGTGGACCAAGTATACTGGATCTCCATTCATAAATGTTATCTCCTTTAGGCCCAGCACTGCAGTCAGGAGGAGGATCAAGAGTTATTTCAGCTAGCTCCTTCTGAATTCTTTTAGCGCTAGTGGATAAATTAGCAGTGGTTTTGCTTGAGTTTGGTGTTTTTCTTCTGCTGGTGGCAGAAGGTTTTCTTTCTTCCTGTTCTTCAGGCTCTGGAGTGGCTGGGTCTCGCTGGTCCGCATCTGAACTACCAGTGCTGGTGCCGGGGCTCTCATCATCGGACTTTTGCCTATCACTGGACATCTTGGTGAAGTTATTTCTTGGAAAACTCAGCCGCCCGCCCCGCCTGCTCGCGCGCCGCTAGGGTGTGGGGGAGGGAGAGAGGAAAAAAAAACCTTTCTTAAGGAAATAGAGGCAGCTGGGGGCGGGGGGGGGGAGCGGGGAGGTGGGAGGGAAAAAAAAAGCCGAGGAGACTCTGGCCAGGGAGTGTGGAACATTGAAAGCCGGAGGGGATTGTGCAGTGCCAGCTCCGGCCGGAGGGTGGCGCCGCCTAGCGCCTTCGGAAAAAACGAGGTGGGTAGGAGCTCGGCTGGGAGAGGGTCGCGGGAGAACCCCGCTTGTTTGTTTTTAATTTTTAATTAATTACTTAACTTGTTTTTTTTTTTTAAGATTTTATTTATTATTTGACAGAGAGAGAGATAGCAAGAGCAGGAACACAAGCAGGGGGAGTGGGAGAGGGAGAAGCAGGCTTCCTGCCGAGCAGGGAGCCCGATGTGGGACTCGATCCCAGGACCCTGGGATCATGACCTGAGCCGAAGGCAGACGCTTAACAACTGAGCCACCCAGGCGCCCAATTTGTTTGTTTTTAAAGGTAATCTCTGTGCCCAAGGCGGGGCTCAAAACTCATGACCCCAAGATCAGGAGTCTTGCTCTACTGACTGAGCCAGCCAGGCACACCCTCCACCGCCTATTTAAACTGGGCAGTTCCTATGAGCAAACTGAGCAAACAGGTCTGCAGTGAGGAATGCAATGCCTCTTCCTTGTTTTATCTGTATTAAGAGGGAGTCTCTAGTTAGTGCTCCTTGTTAGTGGGAAGCCTGATGCGTCACTACATTTAGGACAAATCATTTCTTGCAGCCTTGTCTCTCTCCAGGACTCAGACTTATATACCCATGGAGAAAAATGGAAATAGAGTTGATTGACAACCATTGAGATGTTCTCAAAATGCTGCTCCCCTCTATGGCAAAGGTTCTTCTCAATTCTTACTGAATCAAGTTCATTAAACTAGTTCCTCAACTTTTAGGAAGAGTCTGTTCCGAGGAAGCTCCTAAGACCATGAAGGCAGATAACTGTTGGGCCTCTCCTACCATCAAATTAGGTAAGTCCTGATACTTTTGAACCTTCTCTCAGTGGAGACTAGGGCAGAGCTTCTCAAATGATCCCAGTGAAGGATCCTTCCCCCCAAATCATTTTGGACTGGTGCTTTTGGTAAAATAAAATAAAAAGGAACTGCCAGAAAAATGTGATGAAAATCAATCTGATCAGGGGCACCTGGGTGGCTCAGTTGGTTAAGTGTCTGACTCTTGATTTCAGCTCAGTTCACAATCTCAGGGAGGAGTCTGCTGTCCCTTCCCCTTCTCAGCACGCTCTCTCTCTCTCTCTCTCTCAAATAAATAAATAAATAAATAAAATCTTAAAAATAAAAATCAGGGGCGCCTGGGTGGCTCAGTCGTTGAGCGTCTGCCTTCGGCTCAGGTCATGATCCCAGGGTCCTGGGATTGAGCCCCGCATCGGGCTCCCTGCTCAGCGGGAAGTCTGCTTCTCCCTCTCCCACTCCCCCTGCTTGTGTTCCCGCTCTCGCTGTGTTTCTCTTTCAAATAAATAAATAAAATATTAAAAAAAATCAATCTGATCAGGCAATTCCAGACTGCTATAAAATTTTCTACGTGCCTGTACTCAATTTCTGTATTTCTTTATTTGTAGACCTGTAATATACAGTTTGTTTGTTTGTTTTTAAGATTTTATTTATTTATTTATGAGAGAGAGAGAGAGAGAGAGAGAGAGGCAGAGGGAGAAGCAAGCCTCCCGCAGGGCGGGGAGCCCGATGCGCGGCTTGATCCCAGGACTCTGGGATCATGACCTGAGCCAAAGGCAGACGCTTAACGACTGAGCCACCCAGGTGCCCCATACAGTTTGTTTCCCTACACTGGTTTGTGGAGCATTTTGAGTAGCCCTGGTCTGTGGAGAGAAGGAAGGCCAAGGTGCAAATGTTGTCTGCCATCTTTTTTTTTAATTCATTTTTTTTATTGTGTTATGTTAGTCGCCATACAGTACATCACTAGTTTTTGATGTAGTGTTCCATGATTCATTATTGGCATATAACACCCAGTGCTCATTACAACATATGCTCTCCTTAATACCCATCACCGGGGTACCCCGCCCCCCCACTCCCTCCCCTCTGAAACCCTCAGATTGTTTCCCGGAGTCCATAGTCTCTCATGATTCGTCTGTCCTCTTATTCCCCCACTTCAGTTTCCCCTTCCTTCCCCTAATGTCCTCCATGCTATTCCTATGTTCCACATATGAGTGAAACCATATGAAAATTGTCTTTCTCTGCTTGACTTATTTCACTTAGCATAATTCCCTCCAGTTCCACCCGTGTCGATGCAAATGGTGGGTATTTGTCCTTTCTGATGGCTGAGTAATATTCCATTGTAGATATGAACCACATCTTCTTTATTCATTCATCTGTTGAAGGGCATGTTGGCTCCTTCCATAGTTTGGCTATTGTGGACATTGCTGCTATGAATATTGGGGTGCATATGGCCCTTCTTTTCACTACATCTGTATCTTTGGGGTAAATACCCAGTGTTGTCTGCCATCTGTATCCTGGTTACTGTTTTCCAGGATTTATTTTTTCTTCCAGCTTCTGGTGAACTGGGAAAATGATTACCATCTTTCCTTCATTTGAACTCTCAGCGCTCTGTGTGTGCCAAACTTTCTACTTTCTGAATTATTTTTTGACCATAAACATTCCTTGAAGTCTTCTCTCTTTAGCTGATTGCTTCTTGGTAATGTTAACATCTCCTCTAGAGAGTGTGAGAGGTATTTTGCAGGGAGTTAAACTGAATTGTCAGCCTTTTTTATAGCAGCACTTGCTAGAAGTTAGGGTTAAACACGAGTTTGGATGTGACTTGTGAATTTCATTTCACTTTAGAAAAACATTACTGTATACTTGATTTGAAGGAACATCCTTCAGAGCAAGACTCAGTTGAGAGAGGACAGAAATAGTTACCTAAGCAGGTAACAGATGTAGGGTGGATGGGCACTGGACCCTACATCACCCTTTTCATCGACTCTCCAAAGGTTTTCTTTCCTTTCCCAATTTTCTCCAACTCTTTATTGTGTAGATCAGCTTAGCCTCCAGAGCTTCTCTTTTTTCCACTTCCTGGATTTTGAATCATAATGACCTGAGAGCCCCAATTCAGAAGAAAGCAGGAGGAGGAAATTGTCTGGATAAGCCAAGCCGTATTCACAATCGTTTTCTTTTACATATGAATTTCTGGGTCATGAATATGAAAGTAATGCTAGACCTGAAGTTTCTTCACTTTTATTATTCAAAAACACTAACCTTGACTAGAAAATAGGACACTCAAGAGGGATTTGTGATCATTTTGAGGAGAAAACAAACAAATCAACAAAACCCCTTCAAGCACATCCAGGATCTTTTTCTTTTCTTCCAATACCAAACAGAAATGGATGGTATCCTAACTCTCCCTTTACAACTTGTTTGAAGAGGTTTAAACATGCCAGCTTTAAGAATGCTTCCAGGAAAGAAAGGACCAAGGTTATGGATCTCTCTTCTTAATAATGAACTGTCATATTTTAATTATGGTTATGTCTCATATTTTAAAAAAATTTCTAGACACTTACTTGTGCCCTGAAGTCTCGAGTTTAGTAGGAGAGGCTTCGTCCAAAATTGGCTGAGAACAAAATAGGACATGATTGAATTACCTTATTAACTACAGGGAAAAGATTAAGAGTCATCAAGATGCTGAGACATTTTATAGTCTAGAGAAAACAGAGCTTGCCTTTCAACCTCTTCAAATACTTTACAATGAGGAAGTGTCTCCCACATCTCTACTCAGTTTCCTATCCACCCCTCATTATAGGAAATAATTTGAAGGCAGTGGGAATCTCATCTTCCTGACCCCAATTGGCTACGTAGAAATACCTTACCTCTTAATACTGTAGTAGACATTGTTATCCAAAGAGGCTTTCCGCAAAGGTGTTTCTTGTTTCTCCCATACTATTACTAAAGTGAAATTAAAATCTCTTTAGTGGTTGAAAAAAAAAACTTAAATTTTCTCATGAATTAAAACTTCAACCTATCTATTGTTAAAATAATATGTATTTAATTTTGGGTTTGGGGCCTCGGTTGCATTTTTCCCCCTAGCTGTATTCTGATATAATTGACATATAACATTGGGTAAGCTTAAGGTGGACAGTGTGATGATTTGCTATACATGTATATTGAGAAATGATTACCAGAATAAGGGATTTCTTTTCTATAAAGATGCGCTAATGAACTTACTGATAAAGAGATGACACAATTGGAGAAATTACCATGACATTATGAACGTAAATGTGAAGAATTTGTAATTTCAGAGCTTTCATAATTGGCACTGTCTCTTACTGAGTGATTTGTTAAAAAGTCACCGCATTTCCTTTAGAATCAGTTACCTCCTTTCCAGGGAAGTGTGACTGGGACTATTTGGAAAGGCTGATGTAAAGAGTGACAGGGCAGAGCAGAAATAATTACGCTCACTATTGATCCCAAAAGGAAAGCGAAGTTTCATTTATGAGAGAAAAAAAGTCCATATCTTATAATTTATATTAAACTTACTATAAAGTTAGATTATTATGAACTTTAAAGAAAGGATATATATACCCTGATTTCGGCGGGCAAGGGTCCGAGTTAGGGTAAAAGGGGTGCTGGAGAGAACTGCTGAGGCTTCCCGTGCTGTCCGGTGAGTCGGGCCGGGAGCTGAGCACACACTGCCCTCTGGTGGCGCTTGCCCGAACTTGCGCAGCCCCCGGAGCCGCCCTCAGCAGTCGGCGGCAGTGCCGGGCGCAGCCCTGCATCGTGTCCAATATTCCTGGCTCTTCAGTGAGCTTGCAGAATGGCTCTCGAAGTCCCTCTTTTTAAAGTTAAACTAAGTTTAAGAATCTAACAACAACAACAAAATAAATAAATAAAAAAGGCGGAGGTACCGGGGTAGCTCAGTCGGTTTGGTGTTTGCCTTCAGCTCAGGTCATTATCTCTGCTCAGTGGGGAGCCTGCTTCTCCCTCTGCCTGCCGCTCCCCCTGCTTGTGCTCTCTCGCTGACAAATAAATAAATAAAATCTTAAAAAAAAAAAAACCCCAAATATAAGTGAACAGATATTGTACACCTCTGCTCACATCTAGGAGACAATGAGCTCACATTAAAAAAATTATACCTGGGAAGTGATAAGAATATTCTTTGTCCATTAGTTGCTACCTTGGTTCCTGATGACCATGGAACCAGTGTATCAGCCTTGGATTGCACTCCTCTGCACCTCAATCTCACTTAGACCACTGTTATTTGGGTTCTATTACATGCCATCAAACTTAATCCTGATATACTATGGGTTACCGTCATGAACGTTTACTGCCCTGCAGTGTAGGTATTACCATCATTCTTGTTTTTACAGTTGAAGAAACAGGCTCAGAGAGGCAAGGAATCAGCTTTGGAAAAAGCAGTGGCATCGTACCAAGACTGGAGAGAGAAGGGGCCAAATTATAGAGGATCCCAAGTGTCCTCTGAGCAGTGATGGGATAGAATCAGTGTTCAATAGAGGTTTTCCTCATAGTTCTATGAGGGATGAAGTAAGTTGTGACCAACTAAGAAATCATTTTATTAGTCTAAGGACAAGATGAGTGCAAACAGAAAGAGGGGGGAATAGGTGAGAAGCTAGTCAGGTAAAAGTGAGACTTTGTGATCTATCAAATGTGATGTGGTAGTTAAGATAAATCGTTTTTTTTGTGTGTGTGTGTGTTATGATTATAAGGTGTCTAAGAAGACTTAGTGCTTAGTTTTGCACTTACAAAATATGTCAGTTATAATAAATGTTAACAGTAAACATTCGCAGAATGAAGTGCCATATGTTAGTGAACTTCCATAGATATAAATTGCTTCCTTTGGTACTCTCCTGCCTGGGGGTGAATGTTCTTTTTGTTCGTTTGTTTTTGAATCTTAACTTCTTACCAAATTCTCATGTAGGAATTTTGATAGCTGGCCATCTTTTAACATTTTTTTTTTTTAAGATTTTGTTATTTATTCATGAGAGAGAGAGAGTGTGAGCGAGCGAGAGCACAAGCAGGAGGAGGGGGCAGAGGGAGAGGGAGAAGCAGGCTCCCTGAGGAGCAGGGAGCTCAATAGGGACTCTATCCCAGAACCTCCGGAGGATCATGACCTGAGGTGAAGGCAGATACTTAACCAACCAACCCAGGTGCTCCTCTCTTAACCATTCTTATCCTTATTCTCTTTTTTCTGCCTCAACTTGATAGGACACTTATATTTGCAAATGTATTCAAATTGTGTAACCTAACCCATGCTTGGCACTTGGGGTCTGAATATTTAGCCAAGAACTAGTTACCTTATTAAGGCAGATGGCTGCAGACACAGCATTTTGACCAGGTGATATGCTTAGACCCAAGAAGAACAAGATCTAATGCTTTCTGTAATCAGATGGCAACTGATAATAGCCATGCTTGACTTATGGATGGATGATGGCAAGAAATGTGAGGACAAGGACAGAAAACTGCAATTTTGAGGATCTTTGAGAGACGAGTTGTAGTAAAAAGACGGGGTTGAATCTTGGTTCTGTAATTTATGTGTTGTGTGACTTAGGGCAAGACACTTCAGCAATGTTCTTATTTATAAAATGGGTATAATACATTTAGTATAAAATTGACTATTACATGGTAGGGGCTCATAAATGTTTATTAAGTCTGAATTTTTTATTCCAACTAATTGGCTATTAAGTTGAACCAGAATGGATTACATACAGAATAGCAACCAAAAACATAAGAATTAGGAAGAACTTCAGCAAGCTAAAAATTGTTTTGAATAAATGGAGACAGCCTATGTTCCTAGATGAGAGTAAATACAGTTAATGTCAGTTCTTATCACATTAACTTACAGTGTGAGTATACGTAGTAAAAACAGTAAGGGAATACTTTTTGGATATGTAAAAGTACTTAGGAAGAACAAAGAGGGGTATATAAAACAGGATTCCAAAGAAGGAGAGTAGGAGATTGGTAAGAAATAGCTCTAAAAATATTAAAACAAAATATTATAATAGTTAAATGAGTAAATTGGCATGAATAACTTCAATAGGATATCCCAGAAATTAAATAATTGAAAAATGGAATCACTGTACGTCATATTCAGTTCATGAGTTTGGAATGTTACAGTTGAGAAAAAACCTAAATGTTTCACCTCATTGCTGGATATTGCTATAAAACACAAATATTAAATCAGAAGAAAAAGTTTATTATTGAATGAGGTTGATTAAATTTTGGAGAGATAGAAGAGTTCACAAAGATAAACATGAGGAGATTTGATTGAAGAAAAATTAAAAGCTTTTGTAAGTTAAACAAAAAAGCCTCTAACCAAAATAACAAGGCAAATATTAGGGAAAAAATTTGTAGCCAAAATGATACAGTATCAGTATTAATAATTCAAGGCCTGTACAAATGGAAAAAACAAACAAACTGAACAACTTGCCTGAGTTTATTATTTTAGCATATTGAGGATCTATATAAATAAGTTTGTCAAGTTTGACAAATTCACTCATAAAAATTGATAGAAGTTTGGATTTCTAGGTAATTACTTTTTATCTGAAGATAGAGATAATTATCTGCAGTAAAAATGAACCAACAGTAATTAAAGGCAAAGACTAAATGGATCAACTTTGGTCATTTGATGTTATTTTATTCTATATTATAATTAAAAACAAAACAAAAGTAGAATGGGGCGCCTGCGTGGCTCATTCAGTTAAGCATACAGCTCAGGTCATGATCTCAGAGTCCTGGGATGGAGCCCTGCTTTGGGCCCCATGCTCAGCGGGGAGTCTACTTGAATTCTCTCTCCCTCTCCCTTTGCCCTTCCCCGTGCTTGCTCACTCTCAAATACATAAATCCTCTTAAAAAAAAAAAAAAAAGACATGTGAAACAATCTTTATGGCCACTTTTGGGAGGCACACATCTACATTATATCTGTTCTGGCCTATAGTATTTGCCTTTAATAAGTTGATGAAAGGTAAATAAAAAATTCATGGAAGAGTAAAAGGTTTCAAGAAATACCGGCGGGGAGGGGTGCTGAGTGGCTTGGGGTGCTGGGTGGCTTGGGCGCCTGGGTTGCTCATTCAGTTAAGCATCCAGCTCAGGTCATGATCTCAGGGTCCTGGAATTGAGCCCCACATCGGGCTCCCTGCTCTGTGGGAAGCCTGCTTCTTTCTCTCCCACTCCCCCTGCTTGTGTTCCCTCTCTCACTCTCTCTCTGTCAAAAAATAAAATCTTTAAAAAAAAAAAAAGAGGGATGGGAGGATGGGTTAGCCTGGTGATGGGTATTAAAGAGGGCATGTTCTGCATGGAGCACTGGGTATTACACACAATGAATCATGGAACACTACATCAAAAACTAATGATGTAATGTATGGTGACAAACATAACAATAAAAAAATGAAAAAAAACAAAAAAAAATAAATAAAAGTTAAAAAAAAAGTCATAACAGCAAAAAAAAATACTAGGGGAGTGTATACTTGCTAACAGATCTAATTTTATATCAAAAGTTTATTTTGCTCCTAATTTCAATATGACTATTAAATAAATTACCAAACAGCTTAAAAATCTTCCTCTTCTTTTTGCCCTCCCACATCCTGCAAAAAAATAAGTACCTAAAATAAGCAAGCCCTGAATAAATGGTAGTAGTCAACAGATTAGTTAATTGGTAAATAATGGAATGAAATAAAATATGGTCCTTTAGAAAAGATTTTTATTTTCTTGGCACACAGACATAAAAATGACATTTTTAAAACTAGATATAGCAGTTGAAAACATATTGGAAATGGATTACAATTCACTAGGTTATAATGTCCACAGATATGATGACAGGTCTCATGTTTCTTCAACTATCTTTGAAACTTATTAAATTATCACAGCATACTGGTTATACTGGCAAACTTACTTCTCTTGTTAAAGAGTAAGATTGATCTGGATTAGTGAAGAACCAAGGCACAGAGCCATCATCAAAATTTAATATAATGGTACCTCATCCATCATCACTCAGGAATGAAGCATTTTATTTAAAGGTTCTTCAAACGACATTTATCCCTCTAAAGTCTAAAACTGTTATTTTAACTACCTTTGATGAAATAATGTCTAACATGCCTTCTTAAACTTTAAAATAGACCATGCAGATAATCACAATGTTCTTTCCCTAATATTCCTTATTGGAAGATCAACCAATTAATTTTCTAGTACAACATGATATCATTAAAAATTGCTGAGGTGGGTAATTGCCCTACATCCCAATATGGCTATGTTTTAGAAATTATCAACTTTTTATCTATCTATCTATCTATCTATCTATCTATCTATCTATCTATCTATCTATC
>NW_023270447.1:10952684-11206388 GCF_011800145.1 Mirounga leonina
ATCTATCTATCTATCTATCTATCTATCTATCTATCTATCTATCTATCATCTATCTATCTATCCATTCGTCCATCCATCCCATTTAACTATCGGCTATTACTTGATTTCATTAAATACACTGGTTTTCAGTTATTTTTCTTACCACCTTTAATATAAGAAGTTAAGGTACAGCAACATAACTGCAAAAACCTTTGATGACTAATGGTTCACTCTCTCAAGGAAGGTCATTCCTTGTAACTGCAAAGTTTAGAGAAATTTATACATTGAGCAATGAAGAAGGAAGGGACATTTGGAAACCAATGAGTTTATAGATAGTGATCAGATGACTATCATAACTGTCCTAAAATTTGTAGGATTTAATCTGCTTTAGGTTGGGAAACCAAAAAAGTAAGCAAGTTAAAACTATTTCTAAAGTAGGGTCAGCTTTGAAGAAGGGTGTGCAGGACACAATAAGTTGCAAGAGCTATTGAATGTGGGAATTTGACATCTTTAAGTATTCATATGTTTTTGCTACCTAGAAGTTTTAGTTTACTTCTTTTATTTTTATTTCTTAGTCATACTTCAGGTGGTTGGGTATGTGACCTTTAAGTGAGAAAAGTGTTACTGTACTATTATTTTATTAACTATAAATACACCACTGAAAAATATTAAATAGTAATGAAAGGATTTTTGCAACTATTTTCTTTCAACTAAAAGTATAATGATCTTATTTTTTTCTTGAGACAAAAACAGTAAAATGATAAAAAAAATCCATCTAGAGAATAAGTATTATTCAAAAATATTAACTCATATAAATGTTAAAAACCTTTTTCCTTTTATGACTTTTCAGAGTTAAGGTCATGAAAAACTTTTTAAATGATTCTACTGAATTCAAGATAACTACTAAATTCATATATTTTTATTACATTAAGGTTGTTCTCAATGCTAAGCTTGTCAATGTAGGTTTTAGTTAATAGGAAACTAGCATCTACTATGACCCATCAATATCTTTTACACACAAACTAAAAATAATTACGTTTTAGAAAAATTAATTTAGCATGTTTTTCTTCAAAGTTCTCATAAGTATGACCAACAATGTGCATTTTGAGAATGTAAACCATCTCACAGTAGGAAGCAGGAACTCAAGATTAATTCTACAAAACTGTTTGTGGGAAATAAATTCTTAAATGCTTGTGTTTTTTTCATACATCCTATGTATGCATCATTAACATAAGCAAATTATGGCATTCATTATATTAAAAACATATTAATATATTAGTAAAATAAAAGCACACAGTGAACTAGATACTTCCATGATTCAATATTTAGTTAATATTTATCGAATGCAGTTTGGAAGGTGCTAGGAATAACACAGTAAAAGGTGAGAACATTAGTTAACTATAGCATATTCAGTATGTATTATTACTAAAGAAAATATAATACCACAATTTAAAAATACTTTTCCATTTCTTTCATTATTACATTCTCATATTTCATTTTCACTTATGTACAGTAGATTACATGATTTTTCTTTTTCAAACTCTGGATCAGACTCTTTATTTCTAGGCATTTCAAGAATACTTCCTGAATTCAAAAGAAAAACATCCTATTGGTTATGATAGCTTTTCTTTCTGATTCAAATCAAAAGCTACCTGTGTACATTAAAAAAACAAAACGAAAGATCAATGCTTTTAAAGTCTTACCTAACTGGGCATCAATATCTTATGAATAAGATTTTTAAAATGACTCAAGCCTGTGCATATAAAACATTTACATTATATTTTGACCTTGCATTCCATAATACAAGTGACTGCATACTTAATACATATCCATGAATCAACTATAAGTCATAGAGTGTTTCAAGAATAGTAGCGATTGACCAGGCTTGTGTTTCACAGCTGAAAGGACAGTATTGGCCATTCTCATTGGTCAGTTCAGGAAGTCCTTTCCAAGGGGATCTTAAAAAAAGAAAAGAGATTTTATGAGATACAACACATATCTTGTTTGGATTAACGAAATAGGCAATACATTTGGTGCTTTTCCTTCTAGTATAGAAAAATAATCATATATAGTCATTTGCTACAAAATAAAACAGGATATCCTTATCTATGTATAAAGAATTTAGATTGAAATTATTCTTTGAGGGACACCTGGGTGGCTCAGTTGTTTAAGCATCTGCCTTAAGCGTCTGATCCTAGGGTCCTGGGATCGAGCTCCGCATCTGGCTCCCTGCTCGGCAAGGAGTCTGCTTCTCCTTCTCCCTCGGCGCCCCCCCACCCCCAGCTCGTGTTCAAGCATGCTATTTCTCTCAAGTAAATAAATAAAATCTTAAAAGTAAATATTTAAGTAAATAAAAAAAATCTTAAAAAAAAAGAACCTAGGAGAGAGGGCTGGGAGAGATCCTTCCCTAGCAACTTCAGAGGGAGCATGGCCCTGCCAACACCTTGATTTCAAATTTCTGGCCTCTAGAACTGTGAGACAATAAGAAAATATTTAAACTACTCAGTTTGTAGTGCTCTGTTATGGCAGCTCTAGCAAACTAATATAGTACTGAAGTTAAGAGACAAACTTACAGAACCAGTGACATGCTGCTCATAATTATATGTGGAACTAGAACATGGAACATATCCATACTGGTAAAAGAATTCTTCTTTCCCTTCCTTTCTGAAAAATTCATTCCTCAAGTCATTAGGTGGGACAAAGGTCGGTGATCAGAGTTGGGGAGAAGAGGAAAGAAGGGTAGCAGGGATAGCACAGGGTAGGATGCCACAGCCTGAGGTGTATGAAGAGAGTTCACACCAAGGTGGGGCTGTCCTAGAACCCAAGTGGTGCAAGGAGGGCATCCACACATAAGTGTGGCCTAGTGTGGGGTTGTCAGGCCCATGAAGGAAGAGGTATACCAAGAGCCAGAAAAGGGTGAGCTGAATCCATTTGGTAGTGATAGCAGAGTATGGGGAATAGCTTACTCACTGTTGGAAAAGGGAAATACAAACATGAAAAGGGAGAAAACAAGATAAAACACTGAGTGGAACTGGTGTGAATGTAGGTTTTCAATATATAGAGATAGATAAATACACAGAGATAGAGATCTGCCTGCCTATCTATCTATCTATCTGTCTATCTATCTATCTATCAATCATTTCCTAGCTCTATCTACTGGAAGGCACAATAACAATTCCCCAAGAGCACGAATATACCAAGTATTTAGCTCCGGGCTTTTATTTCTTTTAATGTATGTATGCATGTACGTATTTAGTTTTTTTTTTTTTTTTAAAGATTTTTATTTATTTATTTGAGACAGAGAGAATGAGAGAGAGAGAGCACATGAGAGGGGGGAGGGTCAGAGGCAGAAGCAGGCTCCCTGCCGAGCAGGGAGCCCGATGCGGGACTCGATCCAGGGACTCCAGGATCATGACCTGAGCCGAAGGCAGTCGCTTAACCAACTGAGCCACCCAGGCGCCTGTATTTAGTTATTTTTAAAGAATTTATTTTTTGGATGCCTGGGTGGCTCAGTTGGTTGAGCGGCTGCCTTCGGTTCAGGTCATGATCCCAGGGTCCTGGAATCGAGTCCCGAATTGGGCTCCTTGCTCAGTGGGGAGCCTGTTTCTCCCTCTGCCTCTGCCTGCCACTCCCCCTGCTTGTGCTCTCTCTCTCGCTCTCTCTCTCTGTGTCAAATAAATAAATAAAATTTAAAAAAATTTATTTTTTTAAAGTAATCTCGACACCAAATGTGGGGCTTAGACTCACAACCCCAAGATCAAGAGTCACATGCTCTATCGATTGAGCCAGCCAAGTGCCCCTGGATCTGGGCTTTTAAATAACATTCTTCACAAACACAAAAAACAAACAAGCTAGGAAACAAACCAGGGATAGAGAATTGCCCACCTAGGCTGGGGGCAGGGAAAGTAAAAGATGAGCTTAAAACACTTGATTGGGCCAGAAAGCAAAGGTCTTCCACTTCTGACAAACATGGAACAGCACAGACAGTATTTCCCTCCTGCCTGAAACAAAGTTCTGGACAAGGAATATGAAGCAATAATCTTCAAGATACTGGATATTAGGCAACAAAGAACAGTGACCCCTAAGAAATGAGAATACACTGAAGGAAGCCCTAGGACTACCATACCTTACTGCCTGGAGGGAGTTTCCAGGATTTGGCACAGGGAAGGGAACACAGGTAGAGCCTGGCAGATTCCTTGAGTTGAAGAAATGGAACTGACAATCCAGGAAGAACAAGGCAGCTAGAATTTTCAGGACAGAGTACTAAAAAAGAGAGAACTCTGGAGATATGCAGAGGGTCCCACTCAAGTATTCACCTACCGATCAGTCAATACACAAGAGGAAACTAATGAAAGATGGGGAAAGAACCATCTGAAAGAATTAAAGGAGTACCTGATGACATTTACACAGGATCAGGAACAGTGCTTATTTCCACCAGCCAGGTTTGAAAACTTCATAATTTTAGGGATATGGGATAGAGAACTCAGGTGGGCCATGACTCATTAGTGGAGAATAATTAGCTCTAGACTAAATGCTGCTCTGGCCAGGCCCAACAAAGCTTAAAATCAGAGGTGCCTCGGTGGCTCAGTCAATTAAGCATCTGCCTTCAGCTCAGGTCATGATCCCAGGGTCCTGGGATCGAGCGCTGCATCGGCCTCCCTGCTCAGCGGAGAGAGGCTTCCCCCTCTCCCTCTGCTGCTGCCCCTGCTTGTGTGCTCGCTCTCTTCCTCTGTCAATAAATAAAATTAAAAAATTAAAAAAAAAAAACCTTAAAATCAAAACCTGAAAGGATCAAACTGTTCCCAAATAACTTAACTGCATTCCAAAACAAAGTTCAAGAATATTTATAGAAATACCAAAAAATCTAATACCAAGCAAGGTAAAATTCATAGCTGGCATCCAATAAAACACTAGCAGGTGAAGAGTAGGCTAATACAACCCATAAGAAGAGAATAATCATACATGAAACCAACCCAGATATAAATTAGCAGACAAAGACAATAAAATAGTTACTGTAACTGTATTCTGTATGTTCAAAATACTCAGCAGAGACATGGAAGATATAAAAAAGACCGAAATCAAACTTCAAGAGATGAAAACTATAATGTATATAATGGAAATAGTGGCAGATTAGATATAAGGATGATAGCAGATTTCCTGTTAAAACAAGGTAACACTTCAATGCACTGAAAGAAAAAACCTGTCAACCTTTAATTCTATGCACAACAAAAATATCTTTCAAAAATAAAGGCAAAGACTTTTCTGAGAATTTAAGAGCTTAAAGAATTTATCATGAGCAGGCTTGTACTATAAGACATGATAGAGGAATTCATTAGGCAAAAGAAAATTATACCAGATGGAAACAGAGATATTCACAAACAGATGAACACTGGAAATGGCAACTATGTGAGTAGTTATATAAGACTTTTTTCTGTATTATTTAAACATCTTTAAAAAATAACTGATAGCATAAACAAAAAGTAATAACAATGTGGGGAAATTATAACACATATGCAAAGCAAAATAGATGACAATAATAGCACAAAAACCTGGAAGGGAGAAATAGAACTATATATTTTAAGATTCTTATACTATGCTTGAAGGTAAACTATGATAAATTAAAGATGTATATATAAACCTAAAGCAACCACTTAAAAAAGTAGCTAATTAGCCAGCAAAGGAGATAAAATGGAATATATACTGAATAATAAATATCAGTCCAAAAGAAGGAGAAAAAGAGGAAAAGAATAAACAGAAAAAAATAGATTTATACTTAACCATATAAATAATCACATTAAGTGTAAATAGTCTAAACTTTCCAAATAAAAGTCAGAGATTATCAAGCTGCACAAAAAAGCAAGACCGCCATTATATGCTGTTATGTACATAAACCTACCCTAAACATAAAGACAGCAAATACGTTAAAAGTAAAGGATGAAAAAATACATACCATGGTAACAATCAAAAGAAATCTGAAGGGCTTATATTAATATCAAACAAAGTGGGGCGCCTGGGTGGCTCAGTTGGTTAAGCGACTGCCTTCGGCTCAGGTCATGATCCTGGAGTCCCTGGATCGAGTCCCGCATCGGGCTCCCTGCTCGGCAGGGAGTCTGCTTCGTCCTCTGACCCTATCCCCTCTCATGTGTTCTCTCTCATTCTCTCTCTCTCAAATAAATAAATAAAATCTTTAAAAAAAAAATGAAACAAAGTAAATTCTGAAGCAAAGATATACTGCCAGTGATAAAGAAGGTCATTTCATAATGATAAGAGGGTCAATTCATGAAAAGAACAAAATAATCCTAAATACGCATCTAATATGTTTTCAAAATACATGAAGCAAAATCTGATATAGCTACAAGGGGAAATAGACATCCATAATTATAACAGGAGATGTCAATACTCTTCTCTAGGTAATTCACAGAACAAGTAGATAGAAATTCGTAAGTACTTTGTACAACACTATCAATCAACTTGACCTAGTTGACATTTATAGAACATTCCACCCAAGGACAGCAGAATACACATTTCCCCCTGCCACTGGAAAACAAATTAGTAACCTAGACAGAACATATTCTGAGCCTTAAAACAAGTATCAATAAGTTTAGAAGGATTAGAGTCATATAAAGTATATTCCCTGACTACAATGGAATTAACTTTGAAACCAGTAACAGAAACACCTCTGGAAAATTCCTCAATATTTGAAAGCTAAATAACACCTTTCTAAATGACCCATGGGTCAAAGAAGAAGCAAAGGGGAAAGTAGAAAGTATTTTCAACTGAACGAAAATACAAACACAACAAGCCAGAATTTGTGGGATACTGTTGATTTAGTATTTAATGGGAAATTTATAGCATTAAGCCCCTTATTAGGTAAGAAGAAAGGTCTTTAAGTCAATGACCTCAACTTCTACCTTAAAGTAGACAAAGACAAACAAATTAAACCTAAAGTAAGCAGAAGAAGAGAATAAAGAGCAGGGTAGAAATCAATGAAACAAAAACCAGAAAAACAACAGAAAACAAATCAATAAAGCCAAAAACTGGTTCTTTAAGATGAGCAATAAAATGGATAAACTTTCTAGCCAGGCAGAACAGGAAAAAAAGAGAATACAACTTACCAATATCAAGAATGAGAATGTTGACATTGCTACGGATTCCATAGATAACTAAGAGTAATAATTCACTTTAGATAAAACCATTTCTTGAATTGTGACAAGTATTTTTGAACTATCTTTTCATTTAATCTTTGCAGCAAATAATGAGATGTTAGCATAATACAGAGGAAGAAATTTATTTCAGAGAGGTTAAGTAATTTGCGCAAAGTCACACGTAAAGGAAGTAACAAGGACAAAATCTGAAATCCAATCTGGACCCAAAGCTCACACCTGAAGCTACTGTACTATCAAAAGTAGCTATTAGGAAATGGTAAAAAAAAAACTGGAAAGTAAGGAATTTGGATTTCATTTTGTATGCAGTGGGGAATTACTGAAGGTTTTTAAATATAAGACTAAAATTGTGAGAGTTATATTTGAACCAAATTAATCTTATTTGAGGTAATATGACAAGATGGAGAGAGGGGAGACTGGAAGTATGGAGCCTATTGCCTAGTTCAGAGAAAAGGTTCTGAGTTATAAGTTAGGCAGTGGCAAGAGCAAAGAAGATGGGCTGTTAGAAGGCAGGATACAGCTGAATTCAGTCTGGACAACTATCTGGATGTTCTGGAGAAGTAATGAGGTAAAAGTAAGAAGTACCTGGGATGTTTGAGCTTGCAGAGCATGCATAATGGTAATACCATAACAGCAAAGGGAAGAAAATTGTGTATGTGGGAGAAGATGAGTGATGGCAGAAAGACATCCAAGGTAAGAAGTGTATTAGATAGTTAAAAAGTAATAGTGGAGCTTGTAAGAGAATTCAAAATTTGCTAGAGAATGAAGACATGAGATAGATGAAATATAACAGGAGAAAATGTAGATTAAAAAAAAAAGGAAGATTAAGGACAGATTTTTGGAGAGTGAACATAGGTGCCAGGAAGAAAAGCCGGAAAAACAGTAAATTGAGACAACAGTGTAGTAGTTAAGAGCACAGCCTGTGAAGCAGGCTGCTTGGAGTTTAGTAACAGCTCTAGCAGATTACTTGCCATTTGACTTCGTAGAAATTACTTAACTTTCTTAGCTTCATTTATAAAATAGAGATAACTAATAATAGCTCAAAGCTGAGTTAGTATCTTGTCTATATGACATGTACTAACATATTAATCCTCAAAACAACCCCAGTACATCCATTATACAGATGAGGAATCAGGCCCAGATAAGTCAAGTAACCTGCCCACGGTGACATACCTAGAGAGTGGAGAAGTGAATAATAACAATAATAGGATAATCATAATGACAATAGCTATTTTATATAGTTTTTTTTGGGGGGGATTAAATGAGTAATGTCATATAAATGCATTTAGAACAATGCCTGGAACACAGTAAGTACTCAATAAATATTACTTCCTATTATTAAAATAATTGTTACTAGCATGAGGTAAACAAGGGAAACCTAATACTGTGGAAGGCATAAAGTTTTTTATGAAAAGAAGAAAGCAACAATGTCAAATACTATAGGCAGGTCAAAGAAGAGAACCGAAAGGAAGTCATGGGATCTGGGAACAAGAAAGGATCTTGTTGAAGGGGCGCCTGCCTGGCTCAGTCGGTTAAGCGTCTAACTCTTGGTTTTGGTTCAGGTCAAGGTATCAGGGGTTTGAGATTGAGCCCTGCCTCGAGCTCAGTGTGGAGTCTGCTTGTCCCTCCTTCCACACCCCGCCCCCCCCGCCCCTCCTCTGCCTAAATAAAATCTTTAAAAGAAAAAAGAAAGGATCTTGTTGAGTGGCTTCACCAGAGTGGTGAGGGCAAAACAAAAGTCAGACCATGGGTGGTAATGACTAAGGTGGTCAGAAAGCAAAAGGAATGAGGCTACTCCTATAGGAAGTGTGCTGAGAAGAAAACAGAACGAAAGGACACAGCTAGATGTAGGAACAGTATGAACGGACTTCATTTTAGGATGTGGTGACAAATTTCTTTCTAGCTTAAGAAGGAAGAATCAAGTGGAATACCAAGAAAGGATAATTAGTAGAGCAAAATGGAGGAACAGGTGGGAGGGATGGGATCACAGGTAAAGTAGAAGAGTGATCCCTGCAGTGCAAGATGTTCTTACTTCTCATGGACAAAAGAAAGAAAATAAATGCAAACAACGATAAATACTGTGGAGCAATAAAGGATATAAGAATGTTCACATCACACATAATCAGATGCAATTTCTAGATGAGGTACAAGAACTATGGCAGGGTTGGGTTTTCTGTGACTACATTCAAGCAAATAAAAACAAATTTTGAAAAAAAAAAAGAAAACACAATATTCATGGTGATAGATGGAAGCCCTTCATGTTCATACAATAAAGGAGATAAAATTTATGCTGTTTATGCATAATTGTTCTGAGCAATAAACTGTACATATACAGGCATACCTTGTTTTATTGTGCTTTGCTTTACTGCACTTCACAGACACTGCGTCTTTTTACAAATGGAAGGTTTGTGGTAACCCAGCACCAAGCAAGTCTATTATAGGCGCCATTTTTCCAACAGCATTTGCTCACTTTGTGTCTGTGTAACATCTTGGTATTTCTCACAATATTTCAAACTTCATTATTGTATTTGTTATGGTGATCTGTGGTCAGTGATTATGACTTGCTGAATGCTCAGATGCTTTTTAGCAATAAGATACTTTCTTGTGTGTGTGTTAAAAGATTTTATTTATTTATTTGAGAGAGAGAGAGAATGAGAGAGAGCACATGAGAGGGGGGAGGGTCAGAGGGAGAAGCAGACTCCCTGCCGAGCAGGGAGCCCGATGCGGGACTCGATCCCGGGACTCCAGGATCATGACCTGAGCCGAAGGCAGTCACTTAACCAACTGAGCCACCCAGGCGCCCGGCAATAAGATACTTTTTAATTAAGGTATGTACATTGGGGGCGCCTGGGTGGCTCAGTTGGTTAAGCGACTGCCTTCGGCTCAGGTCATGATCCTGGAGTCCCGGGATCGAGTCCCACATTGGGCTCCCTGCTCGGCAGGGAGTCTGCTTCTCTCTCTGACCCTCCTCCCTCTCATGCTCTCTGTCTCTCATTCTCTCTGTCTCAAATAAATAAATAAAATCTTAAAAAAAAAAAAAAAGGTATGTACATTGGTTTTTTTAGACACAATGCTATTGCATATTAAATAGACTACAGTATGATGTAAGTGTAATTTTGACATGCATTGGGAAACCAAATAATTTATTTGACTCGCTTTATTGTGATTTTTGCTTTATTGAAGTGGTCTGGAACTGAACCCACACTATCTCCAAGGCATGCCTATATTTAGGTTTAATCTAGAATTTGGGAAATTAGGATAGCTTTTGACTATATTTATATCATCTTATAAAGACACATAATTCTGACACTATCTCTAATAATTATGACAAAGGAGGTGACAAATGGGTTTGAAATATAGTTAAAAGACCAACCCTGATATTTTAATAAAGCATTTCTGAAAACTATATTGATATATGTGATTTTTAATTTATTTTTAAAGTATTCTAAATTTAAAAAAATTAACATACAGTATTATATTAGTTTCAGTTATACAATATAATGATCCTGGAATTCTATACATTACTCAGTGCTTATCAAGGTAAGTGTATTTCTAATCCTTTTCATCTATTTCACTCATCCTTCCCCCCCCATTTCCCCTCTGGCAACCACATATGTCTTTAAATCAATTAACTCAAAAGGCCCGGCCTGAGTACTTTTAATTTTTATATTTATTCTGTTTTGGCCATACCCCAAAATAGCCACTGTATTTAAAAAATTAGACTATTCCACATGTATAAATCATGCAATATTAAGTCTTCAAATAACAACCTAAAATAATTAAAGGAAGGTGAAAATTATATCATTGAACTTGTCATGTTAAATAAGAGTAAAGCTTTCAAATTTCATTGGGATACCTAGAGTATACAGAAATGAATTTTAAGGAGCTGTTATTTACCTAATATCTAATAAACTGACTAAACACTAGTTCTGGAAATTACATGCCCCCTGATGACTTACCTCTCAAGATGAACGTAATGTCGGGAAAGAATGTTTTTAACCAAAAACACAGTCTTGGCATTAGCCTCCGGACCCATCAATTTGGAAAAATATAATTTCGCACGAAGAAAATACCCAATGGGCCACAGCCACTCCTAAAAAAAGATGATTTAAAGGTAAAGAAAAAAAAAGAGCTTTGGATATCTATAAAGTTACTTGAAAAATAACTTCAACTGAAAACTCTGAAAAGAGAAATGAAGTTCTTACAGGTCCTTGGTGATAATTGAAACCTTTAGCAAGATTGTAGTTGTCATTGTCTAAGGCATTGTCATAAATTCCACAGTAAACCATATCACTGCAAAATGATTGAAATTTAGGTTAGAAAAAGATCAGATATTACATAAGAAGCATTAGATTTTTCAATAGCAAAAGTAAGAGAAATAATCAAATTAGCATATACTGGGTTCAGGATACTTTTTTTTTTTACAACCCATCTTAAAAATTAATTAGCTAATTAACTCATTTATAAGTAAGCTCTACGCCCAATGTGGGGCTTGAACTCATGACCCTGACAGCAAGAGTCACATGCTCTACTGACTGTGCCAGCCAGGCACCTCCAGAATACTTTTAACAATGTGTTAGGGAATGATTAACAAATAGTTACTGGCTAATAAAAAAAAAATGTCAAGTATTCAGGTATCTTGCCTTCAAGGAGTTAGTCTGACACTAAATATTGGTTAAAGTCAACTATTTCACTAAGCTTCTAATACACTGATGATGACTAAAATATACACAAAATAATTTGAATTAGTAAACATTAAAGATACAGTTTTATTAATTATTACATATTAGAAAGGTTGTTTTTTAAACTTCTCCATGAAGTTATTTTAAAATTAAGTGAAATTGGTATTTATCAGATTCCAAATAGACATAGAAAATTTATACACACTTATAAACTAAACAAACTATTAAAAACTTATTGTAATGGATAATACAAGACAGTTATCTATACTCCGTTTAATTAAATTATTACTTTTCTTTTTTTCCTTTTAGTGAGAGACAGAATTTGCAACCTGAGTAAGCTTTAACTGTGGGTTTTAGTTTTGACCAGTGGTTCCTAACACCTCTGAAAATGTGGAGAACACCTCAGAATGCAGATAAGTATACACACAAAAAGTCTGCATCTCAAGATTGAAATGAGTACACAGTAAATTGGGAAAATTCTACAAAGGTGAGGATACTATATAGAAAAGGGGTTCTGTCATACACTGATACAGAAAGCAAATTAATGTTGGGCTAGGGCATCAAGCTTTAAAGGAAAACAGCAGAAGACAAACAGGAAGGTCATTAGAAACTCAAGAAAAAACAAAAGTTGGAAAAGAAAAGAAATATAAAATGGCATAAACACATAATCATAAAATAAAAACAAAGTCAGTTATTGGTTTAAATAAAAACAGTCAGGTAATAACACAGAAAGGATGGAAATGGTTAGTGGTAAGGTGAGGAGAGAGTTACATCTTCATCTGTCATCACAAGAAGTAACCAAATAATGTCTAATATTAAAAAAAAAACTCGAAACAGCTGCACACACACAGTACTTAGAAATATGGAGGGAACTACTAGGAGTTAACAACTTGAAAAAGACTGTCTCTGAGGAGACAATATGTCTATACTTCCAATGTCCATAATAATCATGTATTTTACAATCAGAAAAAAATAGGCATTAGGAAATATTCATAACATATTAGTTTTATAAGCTTAAAACTCTTATTGATTATTAAATATAGGACAAGCATTATGAACACTGATATTTAATGAAGATATAGCTGGTATTTTTAAAAACTCAGTTTGAACGCAATTTTAGAGAGTTTACTGACAAGCAAAAAAATTATGGCTGATGCAATATAATATCAACAACATTCTTAACACTTATACTTCAACTTACTCGGGGTCAAAAGTTTTCATGCCAAGATTAAATATAATTAAATATAATTATACATTAAAACCATATGAACGACATTCTTAATACTTAATATTCTAACTTACTCTGGATCCAAAGTTTTCATGCCAAGGGGCCCAAGCAAATTTTTTTCTGCAATCTCCAGAGCTTTCCATGCTTTTTCTGCAGTAAAGAGCTCAGGGGCCTAATGAATGTCAAAAACGAATATTCAAACTTTTGAAGATCACAAAAGAATTAGTTTTCACCCACAGTGGAACATAAACTAGTCATAAACTTGGAAATGAAACCTGTTTAAAAATACAGGGTGGGTCAGAATTCCTTTCGAGCGCAGATGCCTAACCCGATCTAATGCTAATGGAGATGACTTAGAAGCACTGTTCTTGGCCTTAGAAATTAGGAAAGCTGCTAAGAGGTGACTATTTCCTTGTGTCATTTTAAGAAAGCATACGAGCTCCCGAAGGAAGTTGCCACAGCTACAATGAAGGCAGAGCACACTTAAACCCACCTAATTCATTTTTCAGAAGATTTATAATAGCTTCCTTAAAGTGTATCTGGTAATCATTTTTTGCTTTTGGGGTCACAGCGAAATACAGAATGACCTGCACTCTAACAGCATGAGTAAATTTACTTGTGATACGGAGAAGGAGAGAAAGTACTGGTGGCTAAGAACCTCATTAATTTTAATGGTTAAATGAAATCAAATGCATACTGAACAGAAGATAACTTTACGTACCTTTGGATTTTTTATTCTAATAATTTATAGTGCCATATTTAGTACTCTTTTCGACAAGGTAAAAACAGCTAAGCAGGCACAGAAGGGCACATACCTTCTCTATTTTACTGTCCTTATAGTTTATTTTTAGACTAGAGATAAAACAGAGTCTAGAATTCTTGGCTAGATAGAATGCATTACAGCAATACAACGAAGGAAACAGAATATGAGTTGAAGCTACTCACATTAGTTCACCAGTCTAGATCTTTCCAACTAGTATGTTGAGGTACTGGTCTTAGCACAGGTGTGCTGAAATACCCAGGCCTTCAGCTTTCAAGGCAGTGGGGCGGGCCCGGGGCTAACTGAAGCAGTTGGATCTGGCACAACCAACCTAATCCATTTTGCCCAGTGTGCTATACAAATACCATTATTTTCTACGTGTGCTTTCATATGAAAAACACTGGGAAGCACTTCATTAGTTGTCATCTATTATTTTCTGTTTTTTGATACCGAAGTTAAGGGTGGTATGCATAATGCTTTATTAATTTAGAAAGACTATATCGAACTAGCTAGTAAACAATATACTTTTTGGCAAGTAAATGAATTTGAAAACAAATGGGAATAAAGAACTAAATGTACTCCATCACAACATTTTTGAAATTTGAAAGTAACAATTCACTTACTACAACCATTGCTATGGTAAAATTAGGCCTGAGCTGATAGTCACACCAAGGGCTGGAAGCTCCATAACTATCTTTGTATATGCCACGTTTGTGAACCAGATTAGGATGCTTTTCATTAGAATCTGAAGGGTCTTCTGACACATGAAATAGCTTTTCGAAGTTGTCTTGTATTTTTCTGTTCCACTCATCATATGAGACTGTCACAACCTTTCCTGAAACACGATAAAAGACTTGGCAGTTTTAAGCATTCAAAGAAAGCCATATATTTAGTTACAGCCAAAGAGTAACATTTAGGCAATAAATTATCCACTTCTTGAAAGTGTCAGGGTCTTTTGAAGGACACAAGCCTGAAATTAAAAATTATCTTTCATTGTATTAGAATACAAAGGATTAGAATCCAGCAAATGACCCCTGATTTTTCTTTGTATCACTCTCACATGTTTGATAAAGTTACATGTATTGTGCACTTGAAATGAGGCTAGTCTGAATTGAGAAGTGCCAGAAGTGTAAAATATATACTGGATTTCAAAGAAAATACTCCTCCCACAAAAGAACGTAAAATAGCTCATGAATAATTTCATGCTGATTACATGAAGAAATAACATTTAGCATATATTGAGTTAATAAAATATATTATCATAACTAATTTCACCTATTTCTTTTTACTTTTTTTAATGTGAGTACTAGAAAATTTAAAATTATATATGTGGCTGAAAAAAATTATGTAATTATATTTCTATCGGACAGCAGAGTTCTAGTAAAAGATGTAAAGATTTCATAAGTGTTCACAAGAATGTAACATGCTCAGTCACATTAAGGACAAAAAAAAGCACAAGGCAATAACTATGATGCTTTTCATATCTTAGTTCAAAGTTGCTGCAAAAATATGGTTAGTAACCAGGTTTGTTACAATTTTATACTAATGCTTTTTTCTTTCTTAATTGTAAGGGTTTTCTAATATTAGTTCATGGAGTCAAATGATTACGTAGATTAAGAGTATAGACAGTATATTCAAAGTTTCTGTTTAAATAAAATGAACACCTTACCATGTTTTTTTACTGTGACTTCATGATAAGGGAAAATTCTTTTTTTGGATAATTCCAGCAACCAACGGACGGCAGATTTACTCAGGCCCACAATTTCCACAGCAGACCCGTCTCTAAAATTAAAATAAATTTTATTCTGTGAGTTGGAGTCATTTAAGCACTACTTAAAGGTCATTCAATAAACAATTTTGATGAATTATATATTATAAAAGCAGCTATCTATTAAAAAAACCCTCACTTCATTGAAATGTATGCTGCATATATAAGAAACCTCTCCTCTTACTATTTTGCCATTGCTTACCTTCTTAACAGTTAAAAAAAGTTCTATGGAGTGGAATGGTGATTATGGAGTTAGAGGGGATGGCAGCTGGAAAAGGTAGGGGTAAGGAATCAGAGAATACTGAAATAGGGTACCAGAGAAAAGATAGCAAACATGGGATATAGGACTGGAGAAAGCCAGGGAAGATACACATAATAATTTGAAAACCCATTTTTTTTTTTAAAGATTTTTATTTATTTGACAGAGAGAGAGTGAGAGAGGGAACACAAGCAGGGGGAGTGGGAGAGGGAGAAGCAGGCTTCCCGCAGAGCAGGGAGCCCGATGCGGGGCTGGATCCCAGGATCCTGGGATCATGACCTGAGCCGAAGGCAGATGCTTATCGACTGAGCCATCCAGGTGCCCCTGAGAGCCCATTTTTAAAGAAAATGAAAGGGAAGTACAAAAGATCTAATTATGTACCAAAATAAACATGTTTTAAAAAGAAATTTGCAAAGCATGTAACAACAGCTGTGATTAAATGATTTTTTTCACGATGCTGACTGAAGATAAAATTTAGAATAAGAAAATAGTTTCTCACACTTGATACTATTTTTTTTAGTTAATTAATTAATTTTTAATTTTTTTTAAGTAGGCTCTACACACAGTGTGGAGCCCAACACAGGGCTTGAACTCATGATCCTGAGATCAAGACCTGAGCTGATATCGAGTCAAATTCTTTTTTTTTTTTTTTTTTTTAAAGATTTTATTTATTTGAGACAGAGAGAATGAGAGAGAGAGAGCACATGAGAGGGGTGAGGGTCAGAGGGAGAAGCAGACTTCCCACTGAGCAGGGAGCCCGATGCGGGACTCGATCCCGGGACTCCAGGATCATGACCTGAGCCGAAAGCAGTCGCTTAACCAACTGAGCCACCCAGGCGCCCCTCGAGTCAAATTCTTAACCAACTGAGCCACCCAGGCACTCCTAGACTTGTGATGTAGTATTAAGCATTTGAAACCATAAAAAGAAATGATGGGACAAAAGATAAAAAATTAGGTGGAAAAAAAGGTTCAGAAATTAAAAGTATTTCATAAAGAACAGGATAATTGGGTATTTTCTATATTTATAAGAGATGGGCATAATGAAATGTTTACAATGAAAACATTCAGGTTAAGAAAAGATCTTAACGACAGGGATAAAGAATCATAAAATTTTCCTTTGAGGTGCTTGTAGAGAAGCATCCCATGAGAACTTCCAGAAAAGAACAGACAGCTTTACTTGATGACTTGGTAACAAGAGAGTTGTATATGTGCATGTTGTGGGAGAGGAAGGAGTGAGTGGAAGAAGAAGGAGGAGGGAAGAAGGGAGATTCTGACTAATTTTTAAAAAAGATTATTTATTTGAGAGAGAGAAAGGGGGGTGAGAGAGATCACATACTCATGTGTGAGCCGGTAGGTGGTGGGGGACAGACAGAATCTCAAGCAGACTCCACACTGAGTGCAGGGTCCAGGATGGGGGCCAAACGCAGGACTCGATCTCACCACCCATGAGATCATAACCTGAGCCAAAACCAAGAGCTGGACACTTAACTGACTGAACTACCCAGGTACCCCAGATTTTGACGGATTTAATAAGAAGACTTCATGGTTAAGAGAATAAAAGACTCCACAAGTATGTGGTTTTAAAAAGGGTATTATTATATAAGCACTGTACAAATAAATACTACCTTGGAGTGGCTGGGATTCCTCTGTTTCTAGCTCTGTCACTTTCTCCCATTTTATCCATCCATGTGCCACAATTGAAGCGATTTCCTCCATAAACAAATCCCGTTTCTTCGTCAACCCCTGAGGTTATATTAAAGCCTAAAAAAGCAAAATAAAACATTTACAAAATCTGAAAGGGATATAATAAACTAGGACAACTACTCTGGAGAGCAATGTGGTAAAAAAGTTGAAGATGTGCATATTCTACCACATAGTAATTTCATTTCTAGATATATACTTTTGAGAACTCCTTACCCATGTGCATATGAAGATATGTACAAGGATATTCAATGCAACACTATTTGTATTAGCAAGAAAATAAATAACTGCTGAGCAGAGGAGTGAATAAACACTGTGGTTTATTCATACAGTGGAAAACTCACTATATCATTTAAAATTAATGAACTGGATTTACAATGCATCATAATGGACAAAACCCCAAAACAAAATTACCGAGCAAACAAGTTGCAAAAGGAAATGCATAATAAGATACCTTTCCTTAAAAGTTTAAAATATAGATAATACTAATATATACAACCATGTATGTCTATATGACTATGTCTAACATAATACTTGATAAAATTCAAAAACATAAAAGTTATATGTATATATTATAGTGTATTCCATAATATACTGACTACATACTATATAATATACTGAATATATACTACATAATATAAATCATATGTAATTTACACATACTCAAACACAAACTCATAAAATACAAAAACATACATGGAAAAAAAACGTGATTATAGCGTAGTCATTAATTCTAGAGAGGGAGGGAAGGGAGAGAGATAAAGATGAAGCTTTAGATACATCTGTAATGGTTTATTTCTTTACAAAACAAAAAAGAAAGATCTGAAGAAAATACAACCAAATGTTAAATATCTAATTTTATTTCTAGGCTTAAAGGTATAATTTATATTATTTTCTCTTACTGAAATGTTTCATAATTAAATCTAAAAACTACAATAATTTAGAGATATCACAAAAAATGTTCTTTTAAATATAAAATCTACTTCTATTTAGTTCTCTAAGTGAAGGATAAAAAAAGTATCAGTGATCTTACCAGTTCAATCATGTATACAATTTGTATGTTACCACTATAAACACTAAATTAACTAAATGAGGTCTAACTACTGTTTAAAATATAATTTATAATGTGTATGAAGGAATTTAAGTTTTTTTTAAAGATTTTATTTATTTGAGAGAGAGATACTGAGAAAGAGCACGAGCGGCGGGGAGAGGGAGAAGCAGGCTACCTGCTGAGTAGGGAGCCAGATGCAGGGCTCAATCCCAGGACCCCAGGATCATGACCTGAGCTGAAGGCAGCTGCTTAACTGACTGAGCCACCCAGGTGCCCCAGAATTTTAAGTTCTTGAGTCTACAGCAAAATTTGCCAATGAGTTAGTGAGTTATCTGAAATATCTGAAATAGATCACTTAAAAAGATTATCATTTTACATTAAAAACAATAGTGTTTAAAAAAGAGAGTCCACAATCCTATTACCCTAACAAAAGTATTACATTTATGTATTCCTTTCTAGTCTTTTCACATAATAATAATTTTTTTTTTTAAAGATTTTATTTATTTATTTGAGAGAGAGAGAATGAGAGACAGAGAGCATGAGAAGGAGGAAGGTCAGAGGGAGAAGCAGACTCCCTGCTGAGCAGGGAGCCCGATGTGGAACTCAATCTCGGGACTCCAGGATCATGACCTGAGCCGAAGGCAGTCGCTTAACCAACTGAGCCACCCAGGTGTCCCAATAATAATATTTTCATAAATATTTCATATCCAACTATTTTTCATGTATTAGATTCAACACCCATAAGTCCTTAATATTTCAGTCTTTAATATTTATATTATATTAATACTATACAAATTACAAAAATTATGATTTATAGGAATTACAGAATTTTTCATTCAAGTCATTGTAAACATTTCCTGTTAAACAAAAGGTTTCATTCTTTTATGTGATTGTAAGCACTGTTATGATCAATATCATGTAATATGACTTTTTTGTGTGTTTTAGATTACTTCACGGACTAGAGTCCCAGGAGTGGAATAAATTCATGAACAAAAACATGAATATTCTGTATCTCATAAAACATATTTGGATATCTATCTATCTATCTATCTATCTATCTATCTATCTATCTATCTATCTATCTTCAAGTTGCTTTCCAAGAAGAATGAGTCAATTTACAATGCCATCAGTAGTATCTGAATACCTCTCAAATAAAAAACAGTTATTTGTTACTGTTTGCTATAGACTGAATTGTGTAAACACCCAAATTCATATGCTGAAGTCCTAACCCCAGTACATCAGAATGTGACCTTATTTGGAGATAGTAATTTAAAAAGTTAATTGCATTAAAATAAGGTCATTAGCCTGGGCTCTAATCCAATTCCACTGGTATCCTTATAAGATGAGGAAATTTGGGCACAGAAGGAAGCTGATGTGATGATATAGGGAGAACACCATGTAAACATGAACATGGCTATCTACAAGAGGGGCCTAGAAGAGATCTGTCTCTCACAGCTCCAAGGTCGAGTCAAACCTGCCAACACTTTAATTTTGGACTCCTCACCTCCAAAATTGACAGACAATATATTTCTGTCATTTAAGCCACCCAGTGTGTGGTACTTTGTTATGGCAGTCCCAGCAAACGAATACATTGTTTTTCCTAATAATAAATAGTAGACTTACAGCACTATGTGCCATGCACTATTCTAAGTGCTTTAACATACATATTTCATTGAATCCTCATATCAACCTTAGGAGGTAGGTGGTATTATTATCTTTCTTTTACAAAAGTAGATGAGAGAGGCAAAGAGAAGTTAAAACTTATCCAAGGGAACACAGCTAGAAAAGGAGTAGAGGGGAATTTTAAGACAGCAGGTCTGCTTCTAGCATTGGTGCTTTCATTTATGCTATGCTGTCTCTTATGGTAATTTAATAGGGAAAAATGGTGACCCCCTTTAATTTTAATTTGTTTGAGTACTGGTAAGACTGAATGCTTCTCTCGTGTTTATTTGTGTATGCACGTCCTTAGGCAAACTACTTTTACCCCCTGTTCTTATTTCCTGTACTGTGAGCTAGGGATAGAAGGACTAGCCTCCGGAAAATGTTTGCAAAGTAATACACAAAGGCAAGGAGGTTTATAATTTGATATTAAATATATGACAATAATTGGATAATCAATGTTTAGTGGTTTTCCTCTCAGAGATTTAGTGGAGAGCAACAGAAACACACACACAAAGGTACACAGGTTAAAATAACTATAAAAGGATAGGTTGCTTCAAATGCACAAAAAAAGTATGAAGAAATCCAATTTTGTAGTTCCTGATGAAATGGCAAAGTATCCCAGGCTACTGGCTCTGATCCCAAAATCAACCCTGGAGAAACTACAGAAGTAAGTGTGAGGTATTAATTTGAAGAATTCATATAATTTTTGGGAGAAACTGATGAAAACAAGTGGAATTTGACAGTCACTCTTGGGCTTTTCATTCTACCTTGGCTTTTAAGGTTGTTGTATTATAAGCTAAGGAGATTGCCTCTTTTCAGCGCTGTATGGAGTTACTAATAATCAAGGGAACATGTGCTTATTGAGAAAAAGAAAACATTAGCTACCAGAGGAGTCTTAAGTACTATAAAAGAGAAAGAAGCTGAACAACATATCCCACATAAAGCAGAATTACTGGAACAGATGGACCAATAATATAAAATAAGCAAAATAAAAATCTTCAAAGACATAATAATATTCTTGAAGACATTATTAATATGAAATAGGAACAAAAAGTCATTAAAAATGACCATGCGGAGATGTTAGGTCTAAAATTTTTAGTAGCTGAAATAACGAAAACAATAAAGGGACTAAATAGATGGATATGACTGAAGAATGAATTAGTGAGATGGAAGATCAGGTTGAAAATCTTCCAGAGGCAGCAGGAATGGATAAGAAAAAAATAGATAAGAGAAAATAGAAGAAAAGAGCTAAAAGCTGTGTGGGTAGAAATAAACAAGAAGGTATCCAAATAATAGTACTCCCAGAAAGCAGAAAAGAGGAGAGGAAATATCTGAAGAAATAAAATGATAAATATTCCAGAATTAAGATCTCAGATTGAAAGGGCTCATAGAATGCCAAATGAAACAGATAAGAAAAGTCAGAATAAAATCCTGAATGAAAACAAAGAGATGGTTCTAAAAGCTTCAAGAAAGAAAGAGTAGATCACCACTAATGGAACAAGATATACGTCAACAGACCTCCGATAGAAATATTGGAAGCAAGAAGGCAATGGAATAATATTTTTTAAAATACTGAAGGAAAAGAACTTGAACTAGAATTTTATGTGCATTATGCCATTTAATAATAAAAAAATTTCCAGTCATACAAGGCTTCAGAAGGTCTGAAACATAAATTCCAACTTTAAAAACACTCTTGAAGATAGTGCTTACATCACAACAATAAAAACAACTATAGCAACTTACAGATCACATGCTTTTTTACTGGGCACTGTTCTGAGAGGTTTCATAAGTAACAAATAAATGAGATTAATTCATTGAATTAACTCAAATAAATAAATCTTGGAGGATGTTGTAAGAGATATGGAAAGAAAAGATGATCAAAGTACACATAAAAGTTTATTGCTGCCTAGAAAAGGCAATAACCAAAGAAAAGAGAAAGAAAAAGTAGAGTCAAAACAATTCATTAAAATAGAGATGGGGCACATGTTAAATTACTTGTTTTGTTAGGGATCAGTTGGGATTTTAATAAGTTAAAGAAACTAACATAGAGATAATAAGTTATATAGATATAGGTCTTAAGAACCATAAGGACAAGATGAAGGGATTAAAATGGAATGAATTGTTTCTTTTTTATTTGTAAAAGGCAAGCCTACAAAGTTAATAAAAGTAAATGTGAGACATTATCTTTGTGACATGAGGGTGGAGTAGGATTTCTGAAATAAACTATGGTGAAAGGACATCATAGATAAGGTTAATTTGGCTTTTAGTGGGAATATAGACTAGTGTAATCATTATGGAAAGAAATTTGGTAGTATTTAATCAAAGAGCATAAGAGTATAGTACATGCAGCTCTGATACAGTAATACTAAGTGAAATAAGCCAAACACAAAGGACAAATACTGTATGATTCCATGTATATGAGGTACATAGTATAGTTAAATGTATACAGGCAGAAAATAGAAAAGTCGTTACAAGGGTTAGGGGAGGAAAGAATGGGAGTTATTGTTTACGGGTACAGAATTTCAGTGTGGGATGAGGAAAAATTCTGGAGATGGATAGTAATGATGGTTATGCAACAATGTACTTAAAGCCCCTGCGTACTTAAAACAGTTAAAATGATATATTTTATGGTAAAATGGTAAATATGTGTATTTTGCCTCACACACAAAAAACTTCAATAGTAAAAAAACCCAATAATCCAATTAAAAAATGGGCAAAAGACACAGATATTTCATCAAAAAGAGATACAGATGATGAATAAGCACATGAACAGATGTTCAATACCATTAGTCATTAGGGAAATGCAAATTAAAACCACAATGTGTAGTGTACCCAACCACCAGAAGAGTTTTAAAAAAATGATTAACATCAAATGCTCCTGTGGATGTGGAGGAATTGGATGTCTCCAGTTTACTGGTGGGAATGTAAAATGGTACAGCCACTTTGGAAAATAGTTCAGCAGTTTCTTATAAAACAAAATCCATACTTAGCATATCACCAATCACATTCTTGGGCATTTATCCCAGAGAAATAAAAATATATGGTCACACAGACACCTGTATATAAATGTTTATATTAGCTTTATTTATTAACCAAAAAATGGAAAAAACCAAAATGTCCTTCAACAGATGAATGTTACATCATGAAAGAGAATACCACTGAGCAATACAATGGAATAAACTATTGATATATGCAACAGTTGGATGGATCACAAAGGGAATTATGCTTAGTGAAAGAAACAATCTCAAAAGGTTACATACTATATGATTCCCTCTCTATATATTCTTAAAATGATAAAACTGTAGAGATGCTGAAAAGAGTAGTAGTTGCCGGAAACCAGGGATCGTTGGTGTGACGGTAAAGGGGTAGCACAAGGAAGACCTTTGTGGTGATTGAACAGTTCAGTATCCTGATTGTGGTGGTGGTTACATGAAGCTATACATGGGCAAAATTACACAGAACCACACACACATATGTTCACACACAAATGAGTTAATGTAAAAATAGTTAAAACTGAATATGGTCTATAGTCTAGTTAACAGTATTAAACTAGTGTCAGTTTCCGATTTTGATATTGTACTACAGTAAGATGTAGATACAATAAGGGGTAAGATATCCGTATTGGGGAAGCTAGATGAAGGCTTCAGGATACTCTTATGTATCATTTTTGCAACTTTTTTTTTTTTAGTAGGCTCCACACTCAGCCCGGAGCCCAAACTCACAACCCTGAGATCAAGACGTGAGCTGAGATCAAGAGTAGGGCACTTAACTGACTGAGCCACCCACGCGATCCATTTTTGCAACTTTCTATCAGTCTCCAATTCTTTCAACATTAAGAACTTAAAAAAAATCTACATGCACATAAAACAGTATATGTTTTACAGAACATAAATAAGTACACAGAAATGCCCTGCATATGCCTTTGCATCACTTCTTGTATGTAAAGTCTCTAAAGGGTAATAAAATAAATTATCATTAGCCTTGCACTGGCTGGTGATGACAGTATGCCATAAAAATAGGAATATGATAAAGTTCTAAGAGGTTAAAAAAGTAAATCTATTTTAACTCTGTAGATGAAACTTTTTACAAAAAGAATTTTGTAAGAGTCCAAGTTAAAGAGACAGATTGTAGATGAAATCTTAGCTCTGCCACTTAGTAGCTGTGTGACTCTAGGCAAGCTACTCTGCTTCAGTCATCTTATCAGTACAAATGGGAACAATACAACTCATCCCCAATGTTCTTGGGAGTATAAATGGGAATAACATAGGTAAATTGTTAGCATAATGCCTAGCACATAGTAAGCACTTATTTGTTTTTATAATTATAAATGCAACCACCAAAATTACCTCTCAAACTGGCTGACAAAATATATAAAATTTTATCTTTCCTCTAGAAACTCAAACTAAACCGGTAAGATCAGGAACTGTGTTAATCTTTTTCATTGTTATAGTATGAAGCTTTACACACAAATAAAATATTTGTCAAATACATGAACAATTACAGGGCTATATTCCACCTCATCAGTAAATCTTTACTATGTAAAGTTATGTACCTTCATCCTTCATGTTTCGATCTATCTGTGGACCAGCATTCCTTTCTCGGAATTGTATGCCCTGCATGTGTCTTTGCATTACTTCCTGTATTACTTCAAACAATGGTTGATCCTGTTTGAGACATAATGGATATTATTTCTGTTAGAAATGACATTTTTCTTACCTTCTCTCAAATCCCACAACTGAGATTTTGTGAAACATATATTGTCCTTTGGGGAAGAAATGGGGATCAGAGACTGGGGAAAGAAGGAGCTCCTATACACCGAATCGTACAGTCAGGCTTTGGCATACGAATATTTAACATATTGTAGTTTTGACTATTCATGTCTGTGACATGAAATAGTTTATAATTTTGCTGACACATGAAAATGATTCTTGTGAAAATTCTTGTGTATAATTTCTATTAGAGTGAATTGTGCAGGTAATAAATGTATCTATCTTAAACAGAGATCTAAACTTTAAATTGGCACCACTGTTCTTACTCATCCACATATATAGTAATGGGGATAAATTACATACTGAAGTGATACTTTAGGTAAAAACGTTTTTTGAGAAATGTTCTTTGAATATTTCATAATAAAAACATCATGGGGACATAGATCTCTGCTAACTCTAAGGTGGTTTAGAAGTCCTCCACAGTCACATACCAAACAAACTATAATGTAAAGGTAGATCAGAAGTGGCAAAAGTACAGTATCATTGTGCATTACTGACTGGGAAGAAAACCACTCAAAATGTTTATTTATTCTGCACTGTTCACAGGATAAACTCTGGACTACCTGGATTGGTGATCAGGCTCTCCACAACCTGGTTCACCCTTTCTCACCTACTCTTACTACCCGGCAGGTACCCTCCACAAAAAGCCAAACTAGACTAAGCAGTATGTCCTAACCTGTGCTTCAGTCCACCCTGCACTTTATTTTCCTTTCACCTCTAAGGTCTTCCCACAACTTCCCTCATCTCTGCTGAAATCCTACTCACCTTTAAGGTTCAGTTTAGGTGAAATTTCAGCTACTTTATGAAGTCCTCCCTGAGAACCACCTACTAGATTATCTCTCTCCCTTCTATGCACAGCATTTCCCATACACCTCCTTTTACAATGGCCATATTATGTACATACCATCTCTTCTATCATGTTGCAAGTTCTCTAAGCAAGAAGCAAGTCTTATCTCTGCAATTGCTCATAGAACTAAGCAGGTGCTAAAACATATACCAATACTTGAATTTTTCAGATTTGGATTCTTTATTACATACATTTTTATATTAGAAGCTAAAAGTTATTTTTCAGAAAAAGAATTGTTTGAAGAGGATTGTTACCAGTGTGCCGGCAGACAAAGGAACAGAATCATCTGTAGGATACATTCTGGAAACTGGGCACTTGAGAATGTCTAGGCCATTTGGAACCATTTTACAGTAATCCTGAATACACTGTAGCCACCACCACACAGCATCCCGGCAATTGTATCTGGCATAAATTCCTTCACCCAGGAGATTAGGAATGAGACCGTGTCTTAGGGTACCAGCAAATGCTAAAATAATATTCCTAAAACAACAGAATTAAGTGGATCATTTGACATGAAAACAATCACTTAAAAGATTTAAGTCCCTTTTTGTGACTATTATTTCAGATGCATTTTCTCTCTTGTCCCTATTTCTTTGAATTTTCATGTAGAAAGTGGTCATAATATGAGAGATTAAGCACTGAATTAAAATCTTGAAACCTTAATCCTAGTCTTGGCTTTTTCTCTGACAATCTGTGTGGCTTACCGTCGTTGGGATAGTTTTTTCATCTGTGGATTTAGGTATTGGACTGGCTTTTAGGGTCCCTTCTAGCTCTAGATTCTACTTTTGAAATCTGTGGTATTTCAAAATCTAAGTAAATATGACATGAACTTTATTATTTTAAATACCAAAGCAAATACATAAGTAAAGGGCAAAAGCTGACCTTGAAAATCATGATTTATTTTCAAAAACTGGTAGAGAACACTTAATCTTTTAAGTATTATTGTACTATCATATACCAAATGACAACTTCATAAGACGGGATGGCATTTCTAAAAGGGGCATGAAACTAAGACTGGGGTTTAAAACCTCACATTGCCATCTGTATGATCTAGGAAGTCATTTAAAATATGTAGGCCTCAGTGCTTTTTGGCTAAACCATTTAGAAATTTAATTAATTTTGTATCTCAGTTTAATGCCCATCTCTTAAAAAACAGTGCAATAAAAGCCTTTCTTGTATTCTGCAGTACAAGTGTTAGTATGGATAGTGACACTTCCAATTAATAAAAGGTCAGAATGGGGCAATCGTAACCATCCAGAACAATGTCATACACTTGAAACTTGAATAAAAAGACCTCTGTCCATGAATATCTCTGCAGAAGGAGGAAGTAGAACTCTCTGTGGTACAGATAGCCCTGTGCCCACCAAAATGGCTTTCCTACATGCCTCAACCTACTTTTCAGCTGGCTGTGGCCAGATTACTGGTTTCTAAGGCAAGAAGGTGAATGGACCTGATGTATGTTAAGTGCATGGAACAGGTGTATTTTCCCCACACTCTTTCCCTCTCTGCCAGCTGACTGGAGAGTAGTAGTACTCAGAGGCCCTAGGAGATGGTCGATTCTCAAGATGAAGGAGCCTATATCCCTGAATCACTATGTGGAAAGCTGCCTCCTGAACACCCATTTTGGACCAGAAGCAAGAAATAAATTTCATTTGTGAAAAACCATTGAAATATAAGAATTTATAATTTATAACAGCTAGCACTACCTTAACAAATACATTATCCTCTCGGAATCATCTAAATCGGGGTTGGCAAACTTTTTCTGCAGAGGACCAGATAGTAAATATTTTAGGCCTTGTTGGCCATATATATGGTCCCAGTCATGTATTCTTCTTCTTTTTAAATGACTGTTTAAAATGGTAAAAACCATTCTTTGCTCCAAGGTCATATAAAACAGGTGATAGGCCATATTTCTCTGACCCCTGATCTAGATAGTCATATGTAAAATTAAGAAGCACAAATTGTTGATAGCATATAAAAGTGATAATTGGGAGCCCAGATAACAAGGAAAATAATAATAATGATTTTAAAAACTAATATTTATGTAATGCTTAGCATGTGACAGACACTGTTCTAGACATTCATTTAATCCTCACTAGGGACGCCTGGCTGACTCAGCTGGTGGAGCATGTGACTCTTGATCTTAGAGTTGTAGGTTCGAGCCCCACGTTGGGTGAAGAGATTACTTAAAAAAATAAAATCTTTTTTTTAAAAGATTTTATTTATTTATTTGAGAGAGAAAGCACACGCACGCGTGTGAGTGAGCATGAACAGGGGGAGTGGCAGAGGGACAAGAAAACTCCCTGCTGAGCATGAAGCCCTACACAGGGCTTGATCCCAGACACTGAGATCATGACCTGAGCCGAAGTCAGATTCTTAACGGACTGAGCCACCCAGGCACCCTCAAAAAATAAAATCTTAAAAAGAAATCCTTAGAAAAACCCTGTAAGGTAAGTACTATCACCATTTTATAGAGTACAAAGAGGATAAATAATGTCAGTTGGTAGTTTGGAACCAGGATTAGAACCTGGCAGTCTGGCCCAAACCCAAGTACTTAACCACTATACTGTGCTGAATCCTGATGTTCCATTTCCTACTTCTTAATCATAGTCATTTAGGAACATTTAAGGAAAAAGCAAATAGCCTCCCAAATTTCTACAGCCTCACAACGGTCTCTTAAGTGAATAAGAAAAGGTCTTATTATATTAGGTAATAGGGAAGAATGTAATACATTTCAGATGCCCACTTAGAAATCTTCAACTTAAAAAAGAAATTTTCAATTTTAAAAAGACCAAAACCAGAACTTTTGTCATTTGAAGAGGCAAACTTCAGTTTTTTTGAATGACATCAAAGTATCACATAAATGCTTTTTCTGCTGAAAGTTTTAACTTGTAGAGCAGTGCTGTCAAATGCTAGCCTTGGGCTGCTGAAGATCACCTGGAGCCCTTGTGAAAGATTTCCATCTGCTACTCTACCCTCTCCATCCCCACATTCAGAGGTCCAGCATAAGGACCAAGAATTTGCATTTCTAGCAAGTTCTCAGGTGATGGTGACACCGCTGATCTGTGGTACTGATTTGTGTTGATTTGAGTGGCACTGCTGTACAGCTTCTCTCTTCTACCTTTGACAATTTCATTCGTATTATTGTGACATAAGAAAACATTATTTTAAGACTAAAAGACACAACTGGAGGTTACAAGGCCTCACAACACTTAGAGGAAAACCTGATACTATAATTCTTTCTACAGGACTCAGTCTTCATTATAGAAGGAAAAAAATGATAGAATTCAAATTTTACCTAAAAGTTCATCTAAGTTCTTAGACTTAATTTGGGCATAGAAATTTTACTCTTTAGTGAGTGATGTTAGTAACATGGTTACACATTTTTTATTTTTACTGAGATCAATTAGCAAACGCTGAAGATAATCTGACTTGTAACATGAAGGACTAGAATATAATAACTTCAAAGATATTCACTCCTTTGAAATTCTATGATCTTATTAAATGAACGTGTAAAAAAAAAAAAACACTTAAGGAAAACATACCTCCCAAATGTTACGAGTAGATGGTAAGAAAGAAAGTTTGAAGAGCATGTGAAAAACATTTAGATATAAACTTGCATTGCAACTTTTTAGAGATCTCCTACCTGGCCTCTAAATAGCGTCCAGTAATCAGCAGTAGACCTCTCAGTGCAATAAAAGTATCCCTTCCCCAGCAGCGGAAAATACCAGAAGAAAAATGAGGTAAGCCTAACAGAAAACAACAAAGTAATATGTTAATCTTAATAATACACACAAGCCTATGAACTCCATTACTACAGGCCAGTTCCTCTAAGTCAAGGGGACAAGAATGGGGGAGTCTGCAAACCCTCTAAAATTGTCTTCAAAATGTGTGACTATACGTATGTCAACATTTCTGTGATGAGGTTCCATATTCTTTTTTTTTTTTTTTTAAGATTTTATTTATTTTTGAGAGAGAGAGAGAGCACAGAAAGAGGGGAGGGGCAGAGGGAGAAGCAGGCTCTCTGCTGAGCAGGGGGCCAGAGGCAGGGCTCGATCCCAGGGACCAGGACCTGAGCAGAAGCAGGCGCTTAGCCAACTGAGCCACCTAGGCGCCCAGAGGTCCCATATTCTTATTCCTTTTTGTCTTTTTATTCTTATTACATTCTTAAGGGAATCTGTGACCTCAAAGAGATTAAGAAGCAGGCCTAGAGAGGAATTCTTATCTAAATTGATTAGAATGTGAGTCTTTAAACATAGATAAACGTTCTTTTGATAAATTAAGGGTTGAAATCAGAGATCTAATATTTAACAAAGAAACAAACATTTAATATAATATTAATGATATATATATATTTTTAGTAACGCAAGTGGGAAAGTTTACTAAAGCATAAAGTACACTCTCCAGATATGAGAGTAGAAGAGCTCAAGAAAGAGAGCTGTGCCATATAATACTAATGATATATTTGAAAAGATTCTACCTGCAATTAGAGGCAACAAATTAAATATGAAATTATTATCTTAATGATACATAACTGAACATGTTTATTAATCTATCAATCTAGAGTCTTTAATACCAAATTTCCCATTAATTCAAAACAACTTAAAAGTGTTATAGGGGTGCCTGGGTGGCTCATTCAGTTAAGCATCTGCCTTTGGCTCGGGTCATAATCCTGGGGTCCTGGGATTGGGCCCCGCATCAGGCTCCCTACCCAGCAGGGCATCTGTTTCTCCTTCTCCCTCTGCCCCTCTCCCTACTTGTGCTCATACTCTCTCAAATAAATAAAAAGAAGTGTTACAGTTTGTTGGCCAGTTTTTACAAAAGAAAATAAGGATTTCAGGTGCCAAATGACTTGAACATTCTAGGTAACTGTAGCCTTTAGGCACGAGATAAAATAGGGTGATTGATGGATAAAATCTAAAATTTTACTTCTACACTGAGTTTAGTTTCTTATAAAACATGTCAAGAATACACTGTTATCCTTATTTGTACTAAAACCAATAATCAGTAGGAAAGTAAAGGAAATTAGGATTCTACTCAGAAAAGAAATATGCTAAAGCAAAAATATAACACATATCTCAGGAAGGGAAAACTAAGGACTTAAATAAAATGTACACAGTATTCATTCATAACTATCTTCTAAGCATTTAACACAATCTAACATTATCTTGTTTGCTTGTTTTCTGGTTTGTTGCATGAATAACTGTCCTTCCCTAGTGGAAAATAAGATTCACAGTTACAGAAACCTTATCTGGCTTGTTTACCAAAGTATATCTATCACTGACAATTGTAACTGGTATATAATATATATAAAAATTTAATGAATGAAATAAAAGGCTAATTATAAAAGATAAATTGAGAGGGAAAAGAATTTGACTAAGATAAAAGAAAATTTTGGCCGTTTAAGTTTCTGCTAATTGGTTCTTTACCTTTTTTGGAGTAGACATTATTTTCTAAGAAGGATCAGAACTAAAGATAACATTAGACACTTCCTTTCTGCATCATCTCCAAAATAACGGTATAAAATTTCCTTAAACACTTTGTGTATTATTTACACATGGTTGATTATTGATATATGGTTTATATACGGTTGATCATTATAACTTTGATGACGATGAGGACAGCAGTTAACATATATAGTACTCTATGCCACATAGACTTCCTGGTACTTCAACCCATCTAACACCTTGAATGAAATATAAGTATAGGTAGATTTAAGGGCGATTTTGAGTTGGTATGTCCCAAAGTACAATCTGTCTTTGTTACGAAGTCAAAACTATAAAATCTCTAGCACTGATATGTGGAAATGTTTGCATTAACTTTTGACCTCTAAGAGTATATGACTTATAGATCATATATTTTGTGAGTGATTTCTACCTTGTCATTTATTATACAAGTTTACAATTATAATTTTTTTTGTCCTACTATCACCAAAGGCCTTGGTATTCATTTTAAAATGAACCCCCCAAAACCTGTCTGCAAATATGAGTATGGTTCTATACTTTGTTAGTATGGAGTGTACAGAACACTCCCTTGGGATACTGGAAGAAAATATCAAAACTTCTATTTATATTTCTCAATTTATCTTTATAGTTTCTATTTTTGTTTTATACTGTACCTGATCATAAGTATACTGGGTATCATAACTTCTATCAATATATCATTTATAATATCAGTATATCAGTATATTTATTTTGGGAGTGCTTAACAATAGCAGTGAATAATCAAAAATGTTGAGATCACTATTTTGTGTAATAGGCTTCAAAGCAGTAGGCTTTAAACCAAATTCTGCACATCAATTTTTTTTCCACAATGACCTAGTTCAGTTTCATGAGCATCTGCATGGATTTACAGGGGAAATGTAAGTATCAGGAGAAGATGAAATAGTTGAATGAAAATCTAAAACATGGTTATGTAATTAAAGCATATAATCATTCTAAATGAAAAGTTAATTTCTTTTTTAGTTGTCAGGTCTTACTAAGTCTTTTTTCTTGGTCTGGGTAGATGCAAAGTTAAGGGTAAACAGAGGAAATCACATAAATACTATTACTTTCATCCTGCAGTTAGGTAATTTTCAGTTTAGTTTGGAAAGTTCTAAATTCAGTGGCCTTAAATGTTAAGCACTTTCTATAAATAGCTTGAGGTTGCATTAAAAAGAAAATAAAAGCCTGTTCTTAGATTTGTTACTTAATTCAGGTTTTAATACTACTTGCAGGAAAGGATGCCAAAAAATATAGCTGAAAGCATTTGAATGCAATTAGACATATAATAAAAAAAAATATTTAACATTTGTTTTGTGTTTTGTAACTTGTAGAGGATCTTCCCATTATCTCTTGGTAATTTCCCAATTTTTTAAATTGGGAAAAAAGTATAATACAAAAAGGTAGTAAAACAAATCTGATAAAAAAATACAAAATGTCAACAGTCGGAAAAAAAACAGAAACATGCAGAAGGATTAACCAGCCACAATGAAAAACACACAAAAATAAATGCCTGTTGCACAGCATTAATTAAATAGTAAGCACAAATATTAGTTCTACAAGTGAATATAAAATTTTACTAAGCAGTCACATAAAATCTTGGATAACATCATGAGTCTTTTTTTATTTTTTATTTTTTTATTATTTATTTATTTATTTATTTATTAAAGATTTTATTTATTTATTTGAGAAAGAGAGAATGAGAGAGAACACATGAGAGGGGGGAGGGTCAGGGGGAGAAGCAGACTCCCTGCCGAGCAGGGAGCCCGATGCGGGACTCGATCCAGGGACTCCAGGATCATGACCTGAGCCGAAGGCAGTCGCTTAACTAACTGAGCCACCCAGGCGCCCAAGTCTTTTTTTAAAAATGGTGATTTCCCCATAACTTTTCCTCCTTGAATAATATTGACTGACACATTTTAACCTTTTTTTAACATTTAGCATTTATGGAATTTCTTACCTGCAGCTAAAGACACACAACACTGCTCCTTTTCTTTTGTGATCTCATTTAGCCTGTATGGTACATCCATAAGTGAAGGTGAAAGAAGTGGCAGAGAAGGGCACTTTCCTACTCCACACATCTGCACTGATCCCAGTGAAAGGTGTTTCACAAAGGTAGACCCATTCTGAACAAAGCTGTAACAAAGTGACTGAGTTTAAAATATTACTTGTAGAACTACAAAAATTTTAGTATTTATTTACTTAAAAAGTTTTATTGTGATAAGAATGCTTAACTTGAAATCTACTCTCTTAACAGATTTCTAACTGTACAAAGCAGTAATACTGTTATTTACAGGCACAGTGTTACACAGCAGATCTCTAGAACTTACTCATCTTGTGTAACCATTGTTTCAAAAATTCATTTTAATTGGTTTCTTTCCTTCAACTAGGCTCTCTACCAGATGTGTAACAATGGTAATACTGGCTGAAAACATTTTCAATTTGGTTAGATTTCAGAACTGCTTTCATTTCACCCAGTATTATGGCTGGCTTTAAGTCCAAGGCCTGTTGTGCAACAAATGGAAGGGCTGAAGTTCTGTTTTTCTTTTTTTCCCAAAGATTTTATTTATTTATTTGAGAGAGAGAGAGAACATGAGCTGGGTGAGGGGCAGAGGGAGAAGCAGACTCCCCGCCGAACAGGGAGCCCAATGCAGGGCTCGATCCTGGGACTTGGGAATCATGACCTGAGCCAAAGGCAGACACTTAACTGACTGAGCCACCCAGGCACCCCTGAAATTTTGTTCTTTCTGAAATTATTCCCAAATCAGTTTGGTGGCTCTTCAGTGGTACATTCTGATCTGTAATTTCATTTTAGGGAAATTCATCATTAAAGGCAAATTTCATTCATAATGATAGCAGAATAATTTTTCTCTTAATTAATGAAAGATTAGAAAAAGAACTGTGTATTCATATTCTAAAAATTATATCTGTTAACAAGTCAAGGAATAAATAGAAGCAAATAATATGAAACAATTAAATTTTCCCATGAACATGTGTTTTTAGCTTTACTGAACAGATTTTAATACTTATGTTTGTTTTTGTATGCTCCAGATAAAAGGATACATATACATTTACTATCCACTTACAACTTTTTCAACTCTATGAATCTATGACGATTCCTCATGTTTTGGTCTTTTAAGAATATATAAGCTGACTGCATATAGTTTCTACACAAACATGCCTATTTACTCAAGCTTTGTTGGATATACCTTGACATCTGCTTCCATGCTATATCCAGAAGAGTGGTGTATGCACCGATTAATATAGCATCAAAGTAACATGGGATAAGATAACGTGGGATCTGCTTCAAGTAGAAGAACATAGCCTGCAACCATTTACCAACCTGTTATAAAAATAATTTTAAAAGTTAATTTGGTGTGTTTACAGGCTAGGTGCATTTTAAGAGGTAAATCCAAACATGCAGCTCTACTATCTAGTAATCTATCAACCAGATTTCCATTTATTAGAATGGGAAGATGATGAAGAAGGGAGGAACATATTTCAGGTTAGAAAACCGTTATTTTATTTAAAGACTTTATTTGACAGAGAGAAAGAGAGAGAGCAAGAGCAGAACAGAAGCAGGGGGAATGGGAAAGAGAGAGCAGGGAGCCTGATGTGGGACTCGATCCCAGAACCCTGGGATCATGACCTGAGCCGAAGGCAGACGCTTAATGACTAAGCCACCCAGGTGCCCCCAAACTGTTAATTTTATATATACCATAGTAATATAGTTTTTATTGTTTCCTTGTTTTGTGAACTAGAATAGAGTTTTACTTACTTCAGCAATAGTTCCGGATCGTGAAATAAGTCGGTTACTGACATAGTCAATCATCCAATCTCCAGATCTCAAATTATCACAAAAGGGATGCCCCAAGTCATTCTTTGGTCTTATTTCTGCCAAGACGGACATTAATCCTGAAAATTCATAGAAATATCGTGCTATTATTGGCAGAGGCAATTTGTTCCCATAGCCTGGGCTACTGCTGTCTCTAAAGATGTGGGGTGAACACATATAGAGGTAGACACAAGGGCTGCAAAGACCACAGTGGCACTTCCCATGGTTGGAGATATCTGTGGCAACACTGGCTTGACCTGAGATATAAAGACATACTGAAGGAGACTACTGTCGCAGGAGCTATGCAGAGCTTTCCAAGATTCCTAACTTCTGAGACTTGTCTTGTTCTTCTGAATTTTAATATTATAATATTCAAAGGCAACTAACTGGCATAGTTTCCCTGCCCTAAGGCATCGGGGGGAAAATTGGTAAGTCTGTATCTTCTCATGTTGAAAAGTGGCAGAATCATTAATATTCAGGCAATCACAGGACTGGTTTCAGAGAGAGCAAGAGCATCTCTGGTGATAATAATAATAAGGCCTGCTTTGGAAAGGATCTTTGAAATGTAACAAGAGGGAGTTGGAACTAAAGCTACCAAGGTGAGGTATATGAGCATATCCTTAAGTAATACTCAAACAGAAACATTAGAATTTCTGTGCATACATAGTAGTTTTTGTTATTTCAATGACAGAACAATAGTACTTCTTTCATTACCCAATAATGTAATAATTTCCACCTTAAAAATATTATATTAATAGCCTCACCAAGTTCATTTTGACTAAATTTATTTATATATTTAGGATTTATTTATTTATTTATTTATTTTTAAGATTTTATTTTATTTATTTGACAGAGAGAGAGACAGACAGCTAGAGAGGGAACACAAGCAGGGGGAGTGGGAGAGGGAGAAGCAGGCTCCTGGCTGGGCAGGGAGCCCGATGCGGGGCTCGATCCCAGGACCCTGGGATCATGACCTGAGCCGAAGGCAGACGCTTAACGGCTGAGCCACCCAGGCGCCCCTATATATTTAGGATTTAATTTTACTGTGTATTTAGCATGTCTTGAGAATATAAAAATAAATATGTAAATTTAAGATTTAGTTCTTTCTCTTAGGGGCTTACATCCTTCTTTGGGAAACAAAGCTTAAAACATAAAAAAAACTAGGAAACTGTATAAAATAATGCTCCACTTTTTTTTTTTTTTTATTTGACAGAGAGAGACACAGCGAGAGAGAGGGAACACAAGCAGGGGGAGTGGGAGAGGGAGAAGCAGGCTTCCCGCTGAGCAGGGAGCCCGATGCAGGGCTCGATCCCAGGACACTGGGATCATGACCTGAGCCAAAGGCAGACGCTTAATGACTGAGCCACCCAGGCACCCCAATAATGCTCCACTTTTGCTCTAGCATTTTCAGGGGAGGCTAATAAAGCTCAGTAAATGTAAGTTTCACTTGTTGAATAATGGTGATATGATAAAGCAGCATTTTAGGAAAAGAGATCTGATCAATGGGATAGAATGTTCTGTGGAAGAGGTAACAAGAAATTGGAAAACTGATTACTTGATTTTGCAGACTGGACTTAGTCTTTGAATAGGGTGTTAACTATGAAAATAAAAGGATATGGTATACCACAGAGAACAGAAAAAAATCCAGGCACAATTACTGATTAAGTACCAAAGATAAAAGGGACAGAACCAAAAACAGATTCCTAGATTCCAACATGACTGAATATGTATTATTATAAGAAGTAGGGAAGGAGAGAAGGGGTATTGTTTAGAGGAGAGAAAGTCAATGAAGTTAAGTCTGACTTAATTGGATGTTGCTATTAAGAGCCTGCTAGAAATAGCCAGTGGAATGCTGGAAATACTAAACTGTCAGAGAAAAAAGGGATTGATATAAAGTAAAAAGTAAATCAGGAGAAGATAAGTCAGGAGAGAGTTAGTGAAGAACTAGAACGTAACTTTAAGAAAGACAAAGTCCAGAAAAGAAGTTCAGAAAAGTGTGGTCTTTTCAGTCAGGGAGCAGAAGGAATTCAACAGCTTGGGGTGAAAATGGAGTAAACAGCTGTCTATGAGTGGTAACATACACATTTCTCTATTTCTCACAGCACAAAACATTTTGTGTTGAAAATTAGACTGCTTAGAAAAAAAATGCCAAAAGTACAAAAGTATAGAAGAAATTTATTGAGAGCTTCTTGTGTACTTGGTTTTGTAGAAAGTACAAAAGCTAAAAAAAAGAATGCAAAAAAGGCAAACATTCTTCTTTCTCAAGGTACAATCTACTTAGTGGAGTTTCAAAGCTAACAATTAAAAGTACTAGCTATGAACTAAGTGTTATTTAAGTGCTTTGTGGAAGATGTAAGAATCGAACTCATCCTTAAAGATGGGTTAGGTGGACAAAGAAAATAAGGAGTTGCAAAGGAGGCATGACGTGGAATACTGTATGAACTAGGAATACATGTGTGATAAACCAAATTTCCTAGATAAAAATCCAAGAAAATATTTCCAACCAGATGGGTTAAACTGATAATTAAATATTTAGATCCTATGTCCTGCCTTACAACTACTCTAATTGCATAATGTTTTATTGTAAGTTCTCTTTGTAGGATAAAACAAATATGCAATGAGACAAAGTTTCCGATTAGATGAAAAAGGAAGATGAATGTATTATATTTATAACCTAGTCCTATTTGGGGCCCAAATAAATTTTCTCATTTAGTCTTCAAAAAAGCCTATGAAAGAGACAGTATTATTCACATTTTATAGAGGCAGAAATTGGGGCACAGAGAAGTTAAATTACTTGTTGGAGGTCAATGAATGAGGAGGTGGCAGAGCCACAATTTGAACCCAAGCAGCTGAATTCTAAGCCCATACTTTAATTCTATAAAGAAGATACCAAATGACCCTAAAAAAAAAAAAAAAAAAGAACCCAAAAGCTTAACTATCCTTGTATTTGCTTACCTTGAAGCCCCGCATATTTAAGAGATGACCAGTTTGGTATGTCATAACAGCCTCCACCATCTTCTTGTTCTTCTGCTTCACATCGGTAAAGTACCTGATTCAGTTCAGCCAAAGTTAATTTTGAGGCAATGCTAAGAAGTAGAAAATAAAAAGAACTGGTTAAATACAGTAAAATTTCACTTGCTGTCAACAAAGAAGAAAATCTGAATCATAACCATAAAATGTCTTAGCAATGTATGTTTTAGTAACTCAGCATTAAATATATATGTAATAGATGTTTTAAATAATAATTAAAGGATAAAACATGCTAAAAATTCAGTTGGAAAGTAACATTTCTTTCAAGCCAAGAAAATAATCAATTGCTAAATTTTATTACTTAGAAGTGTGCTGGAAAAATCTTTTGGTTGCTACAACCTTTTTCTCACAAATTTGCTTTTTCAATCTTTCTAGATGGGCTTGGCTTTTTTTCCCTTCTTTATATTCTCCTAAGGAGGACATCAATAACTTTTTATGCTAATTATCTTAAAATCAAAATACTTGTCAAGGACCAGCAAAGGGATAATCAAAAGTCACAGTCAACCACCTTAGAAATCATGTATTTCTCTCCTTTCCCTTCTCTCCTCTCCTAAGGTGGCACTGTCCTTTAGCTGTGTTATTCAAGAAACCAAGATTGAAGATGCTTCTTGATAATAGTCAGAAGGAGGTATCTATCATGGCCTTGGTTTCCCCTTTGTCCAGGTAGCAGTGAGACTGTATAATTGACCACACAATGAAAACCCTACTTTTTTACAATTCTAGCTGTTCAGGTCATTTTATTCTACAGAACTGAACACATATCCTCTTGAATGTACTTTCTTCTTTCTCTTTTAGTTCTGTCTCAACTGAGAAAATTATAGTTGGCTGTGCTTTGTTGTTCCCTGTTTCTGCCAGACTCTGTCCTCACAGCTGGGACTGGCTCTTCCTTCATCCGCAGTTTGTGAGTCAAGTTTGATCAAATCAATCAGCAGTCTCAATGCCAACTCCATTCTAGGCAAATATTTTTTGACATGTAGCCAGTGAACTTGCATATGAATTACTTGGAGAGCTTATTAAGATGCAGATTACTTGGCCTTACCCCAAGATAATCTGAGTAGGTCTGAGGATGAATATGCATTTTTTTTAAAAAGATTTTTTATTTATTTATTTGAGAGAGAGAGAATGAGAGAGAGAGCACATGAGAGGGGGGAGGGTCAGAGGGAGAAGCAGACTCCCTGCTGAGCAGGGAGCCCGATGCGGGACTCGATCCAGGGACTCCAGGATCATGACCTGAGCCGAAGGCAGTCGCTTAACCAACTGAGCCACCCAGGCGCCCGGATATGCATTTTATAAGCATTCCACAGAAACATAAAACTGCTTCATCACAGGTATTTTTAGAATGCAAATATTTTTCTAATAGTTTGAGTTAAGAATTAATATCCTTATGAGAAAAGCTCTTATAAAAACAAAAAATTGAACACAATCAAAAAATGGGTCAGTAAAAAATGATATTTCACTGAATTAATACATAGCCAATGAACAAAACCAAAAAATTTAGCTTAGGGGCACCTGGCTGGCTCAGTGCAAAGAACATGTGACTCTTGACCTCAAGAGTCATGAGTTTAGGCCCCACATTGGGTGTGGAGCCTACTTCAAAAAAATAAATATTTAAAAAAATGATGTGGAAGGAATATAGTGTATGCAACTTAGTCTCGGATAGTTCATAAAAATTGTGTGCATGTGTGTGTGTATACAGATGTATGTGTGTGTTTGCCTGTATCTATAGCTACATATAGAGAGTGCAAGAGTGTGAGAGAGTGCACATGCAAGCACACATACAAATGATAAAGCAATAGGACAAAATGTTAACAACAGATGATGCTGATATGACTACTGATCCTTGGACCACCATCTGAGTAGCAAGGATACAGAGGAAACTTAAAACTGCTTAAATCAGGCTTGTGGTAACTTATCAGTTATTAAAGTGGCAAATCTCCATAAACTAAGGCATACTTACAAAGCAAAAGGAATTTTTAATATAGGATCTGAGTTGTCAACAGCAAGGCTCCCAGATTTAAAGTGAGGACTGAACTGTGTCAGATGATTTCGAAGAATTCCAACACTGACTTGTGCATGTGGATCAAGACTAACTCTGAAAATGTTAATTAAAAAATGGTTACTTTATAGGAATGATTTATTCAAAATTAACAGAATATGTAATCTATTTTACAAGCAAAGTCAACAGTTTGAACTCCAACATACCTGAATATAATAACACTTCCTGGAGACAAGTTTTCAAATTCTATTTCTTGAATATACTCATTGGGTCCTTTTGTGGCAACTCCAGCTTGTTTAACAATTTTACTTTCACTAAGCTTGAAAAAAATTGTATAAAACCATTCAATCAATAATTCTAATGTCCGTAAGATGTTAAACAGTAGTAAGATGAGAGTCCCAAATACCTGAATATGTTCTCTAATTTCTACTGTGATATTTGGCATTCCATTGATTGAATTCTCATCCTTCTGATAAGGTTTTGTATTTCTCTCAACAGTTCTAGCTTCAAGAACTACTTCTTCAATTTTGCCTAGGAATACATAAAAATATTAACCAAATTTCACATTAAACCATCTGAAATTAGGAATTGCTAATTCAACCTAATTAATTAATTAAACTTAAAGTTGAATATGAAGTATCAGTATGAGTAGATGATTCTACCCAAGATGCATTTTTCACGCAAATGCTTTTGTTTTTAAAATCATAAATTAACAAACATCTATTTGAAAAAGATCTTATCAAGTAATAATGGCTTAGCTCTTAGGAACAATATACATATAACCTTCCTAATTTTAAGCAGAGAGAAAATAAATCCCTTGAAAGACTTACAAAAAAAATGAAAAATTTCAGAAATACAAAAAGTAGGGAAAAATTTAAAAAAGCCAGATCCTATTTCCTAGCTAAGGAAAACATTACAAATGTGTACCCTTTCTTCAGAGGTAACCATTACCTGCAGTTTGGTGTTCATAGATCCTGTGCATTTTTACTACATATGCCTGTTTCTCAAAACAACATATATTATTTTCCGTATTTCCAAGTTTTATTAAAGTGGATTCAAATTATATATATATAATTTCTGCAACTTGCTTTCTATTAAACAACACTGTATTTTTTAGATTTGTTCACACTGCTACATAAGCTGCAACTTATTTGTTTCAAATGCCAAATAGTATTCCATTGTGTGAATATACCAGATATATTCTTGTGCCTGTCTTCTAATGGAACATATGAGAGTTTCTCAGAGATACACCTAGAGGCAGAATTGCTGAGTCAAAGGATATATAAAACTTGAATTTTATTATTTAAGTTATTTACAAAGCCATTAATCTGACAATAAGTAACAGTACCTTTTGATCCAGAAATTCTACTCCTTGAAATAATTACTAAGAAATTGTTCAAAAGAAAAGAATTATTCCTAGTGTATATTCACTGTTAAACATACTAAATAATATATATATATATTTTAAAAATTTTATTTATTTATTTGACAGAGAGATAGAGAGAGAGAGCACAAGTAGGCAGAGTGGCAAGCGGAGGGAGAGGGAGAAGTAGGCTACCTGCGGAGCAGGGAGCCTGATGCGGGGCTCAATCCCAGGACCCTGGGATCATGACCTGAGCTGAAAGCAGACGCTTAACGACTGAGCCACCTAGGCGCCCCAAACATACTAAAGAATATTAAAGATGGAATACTAACATAATAAAATATGAAATATTTAACATAATGAAAACCACAATTTTGTGACAAAATGGAAATGTTTTAATAATGACCAATGACCAAAACAAAACCTGAGATATATTGTTCACACTGATTGCAACCATGTGAAATTGTGTATGTACATTAGCAACAATCAGACAAGATTACTGACTATACACTTGCAAGCAGTTAAAAATAACTAATAAACATTTAACCTTAAAACTATTCAAGTTGATAATCTTTAAAAACTGGAGTAATACATATTTAATAACTAGCAACCAACATAGAATATGATGATTTTTATGGGAATCTTCATCCCCTCAATTAATTGCCAGACTTGGACAGTTGCTATATGCACAGGAGAATGTTTTGCTATAATATATATAACAATAAGGAAGGAAATAAAATACACAAATCTAGAAAAAAAATCTAGCAATAATAAGGATATGATTTAGGGACGTGTTTTTATTTATTTATTTTATTTTATTTTATTTTTATTTTTTTATTTTTTTTAAAGATTTTATTTATTTATTTGACAGAGAGAGTCACAGCGAGAGAGGGAACACAAGCAGGGGGAGAGCAGAGGGAGAAGCAGGCTCCCCGTGGAGGAGGGAGCCCGACATGGGGCTCGATCCCAGGACCCTGGGATCATGACCTAAGCTGAAGGCAGACGCTTAACGACTGAGCCACCCAGGCGCCCCTATTTATTTATTTTAAAGATTTTATTTCTTTATTTGGGAGAGAGACAGAGATAATGAAAGAAAGCATGAGCGGAGAGAAGAGGGAGAAGCAGGCTCCCCGCTGAGCAGGGAGCCTGAGACAGGGCTCAATCCCAGGACCATGGGAAATTAATTTGGGGTAACTTACATTTTTTTTTTTTAAAAGATTTTATTTATTCATTCATGAGAGACAGAGAGAGAGAGGGGCAGAGGGAGAAGCAGGCTCCCAAGGAGCAGGGAGCCCGATGCGGGACTCGATCCCAGGACCCTGAGATCATGACCTGAGCCGAGGGCAGACGCTTAACCATCTGAGCCACCCAAGCGCCCGGGGTAACTTACATTTTTACTACTTGGAACAATTCCTGTTATGGAAATATTCTCAAATATTAACATTTTTTGAGTGGTAAAGTAGTTTTATTTTCCTCTTAATTCATTCCCTATTTTCTACTTTGCATAAAACAAACATGTATTTCTTTTATATCCAGGAAATATATATGTATATTCATGTGTTTATATGTGTATACACATGTATATTTGCAGTGTGTCTAAGTGTGGATTTGTGTATGTGCATGTACATACATACCCATATATAAACCAAAGTGGAAAACAGTGTAATATTTAAGGCTTTTCATAATCCCTTCTCAATTACCTTCCTAGCCTTCTGTCACTCCACTATTTCAACCAAATAGATATTTTCACTGGTCCCCAAATAGTCTTACTAACACCTATTAATATGAATTTTTTTTTTTTTTTACATCTTTCAAGAACTAAAGTTCCACCTCCCTTGAGAAGCCTTTTCTAAATACTCAGTAATTTCTCTCTTTTGTGAACATATAGCAATTATAGTGTCTCCACAGCTCTTCTTTGACAATTATAAAAACACATCTCGGAGTGCCTGGTTGAGTGTCTGCCTTTGGCTCAGGTCGTGATCACAGTCTTAATTTCTTTCTTTCTTCCTTTTCTTCCTTTCTTTAAAGTAAGCTCTACACCCAACATGGGGCTTGAACTCATAACTCTGAGATCAAGAGTCACATGCTCTACCAACTGAGTCAGCCATGTGCCCCAAGTAGTGCAAAATTTCGAATTCTTTTTCTCAACCACAGCCACACTTGCACTGTGTTATAATCACAATAACATTTTTAAGTTGCATTACCAGGGATGCACATTTGAGGCACTTCCTTGCTGTAAAATGAAGTCTTAGGATTCCTGAAAGCAGTTCTAGACACAGACACAACAGACTGATGAATGCTGGGTGAATGTCTTGTTACTGCCACTATGTCTTCATCAACCTGATCCACATACACCTGGGAAAGAGAAAGAGAAAACACGTTAGCGCTCAAACTGGAAAGACTTACTTGAAATTGAACCTTAAGAAACTTACAAAAATTTAGTTTCTTGCCTGAATGAAACCCTTGGCCCCAAGTTCTTGATGAAGTTTATTGATAGCACATCTGGCTGCAATAATTCCACTTTGGAAATTAACTTCACCTGTATTTGATGGAGATGCTCCAGGATTCCACTTAGTATAAAACCGTTCTTCAGAAACCACTGAAATCTGAACAAAGTGAATGTATACATTTTAATTATAATAAGAACTTTTAGTAAAAATGCTCAAAGTCGTTGGCCATGTGGATTTAAAAAAAAAAACAACACAAAGACATACCTGATGAGGCACTAATTCATCATAGCCTTTAGTACTTCCACTAGCACAACATGCCATAGAAACAATTGTGGTACTTGGGAGAGCATCATATTCTGACCTATGCTAGAAAACAATAAAAAACCCCCAAGGTTTATTTTCTTTCAAATGCAAAGTGCCATCCTATGGCATAATGAAGTAAAAGGATAGTTACATAGTTACACACTATAAGACATTAATTGGCTTTATTTTATTATTTTTTGACATTAATTTGCTTTAAAACAAAACATTCAAAAACTTTGTACCATAAACTTATAAATCTAAGACGTGATTTTGAAGTATGTGGATATTGCCACTAAATATCAGATCAAAACATTATTTATTTTTTCCTTTTCCAAGTATTTATTTATTTATTTATTAAAATATTTTATTTATTTTTTTGACAGAGAGAGAGAGCACAAGTCGGGGAGCAGCAGCAGAAGGAGAGGGAGAAGCAGGCTCCCGCATCGAGCTCCGGGGCTTGATCCCAGGACCCTGGGATCATGACCTGAGCCGAAGGCAGACGCTTAAGGACTGAGCCACCCAGGCGCCCCCCAAGTTTTTATTTAAATTCCAGTCAGTTAACATAGAGTGTAATATTAGTTTTGGGTGTAGAACTGAGTGATTCATCACTTACATACCACACCCAGTGCTCACCAACAAGTGCCCTCTTTAATCCCCATCCCCCATTTAGCCCATCCCCCACCCACCTCCCTCCAACAACGCTTAGTTTGTTCTCTTTAGTTGAGTCTGTTTTATTGTGTGCCTCTCTCTTTTTCCCCACTATGTTCATCTGTTATGTTTCTTAAATTCCACATATGAGTTTAGCAAAACAAGTAAATACAAGAAACAGATTAGATGCTTACCACAATAGGACACTCATTATCGTGGGTAGTATCCATAAACAGGGCATGTGCAATGGCCGGCATTAACGGCCTCAAACAGGGCTGAACAAAGGATCCAACAGGTTCTCCTCCATATCTATAAACCAATCTGCCCTCTTCATGGCTATTATATGCACTCATTGCCTCTGCAAAGCATTACAGAATATTTTAACAATCTTCCTTATAATTGTTCAAGGTTAGGTTTCTTATCAAGACTAAATTTCCAAAAAAAGACCACAAAAATATTATCAAAAATAAAACTGCTTTAAACATTTAAACAAATGTCTATTAGTTTCAGTGACACAAACTCTTCTCTATAAATTTTTTTTTTTTTTTAAGATTTTATTTATTTACGAGAGAGAGAATGAGAGACAGAGAGCATGAGAGGGAGGAGGGTCAGAGGGAGAAGCAGACTCCCCGCCGAGCAGGGAGCCCGATGTGGGACTCGATCCCGGGACTCCAGGATCATGACCTGAGCCGAAGGCAGTCGCTTAACCGACTGAGCCACCCAGGCGCCCCAAACTCTTCTCTATAATTGGCCAGAGAAATGGCTCATGTAGGTAAAAGGGAACATATGTTGTTTATTAGGATGTTGGTTATATAAGATCTATGGAAAAAAATCTAAGACTATATCATCTATCCAAGTAAAAGATGAAAACCAGATTTGTATATTTTCATAAACAAAAAAATGCTTTGTTCATGAGTCATCAATTCATCCTACTGGTCTTTCAATTTAAAATGAGATATTTTACCCCGAAGTGGAAATTTTTCCTGATAAAAACAGACTGAGTTAGAGAAAAGTTTGTGTAGAGTACTTAAAAGAACATTAACTATGTTGAAAATTATTAAACTTTGTATGTAATGCTATTAAATGCCTTTTAATCTACTTAAACAAAAACTAAAGTTTTAGATGGGAAATACACTTCAGCAAGCCTACCTCTTATTAGGGAACTAATGCCCAGTCTAGTAACAAAGATATTGTCCAGGTCTTCACTTCCTGTGAACAGTTCAGCTACTACATACAAATTGGGTTGCAGCTTCCTAGCAGCATCCAACATGTACTGCAAAAAGCACAGTCACAAATGTAACACAAAGAGAAAAGCAAGTGGGGGGAAGGAAAGGAGACAAGACTAGGCATGGATTTGACATAGGAAAATGTCATAGAACAAGACAAAATGGAAATCCAAGAAGAATTTCCAAATAAATTTAATTGTGCATATGTAAGAAAACATAAAACACACCAATACATAGGAAACGAGAATTTATAGATTAAAACAGTTAAAAAGGAAGATTAGATTTTGCAAAGATAAAAAGACAGAAAGAGGAAAAAAAGGAAGAAGAAAAATGTTAGTGTCACATTAAAAAATGTAAACCATAACACTGTGATTCTGCTAGGCTTTCACCCTGTTTTATGTGGGTTTGTTTTTAAAACCTCTAACCAGACTAATAATTTGCAGGTTTTGACTAGGCCATTATTGGTAAATTCCCTGCTGGTGAATCATTTAGCTATTGCAAAGATTAGGTCTGACTAACTATACTAAAGCCAGCTTTTCCTACAAATGGCAATCAATTCTTTTTTTTTTTTTAAAGATTTTATTTATTTATTTGAGAGAGAGAATGAGAGACAGCACAAGAGGGGAGAGGGTCAGAGGGAGAAGCAGACACCCCGCTGAGCAGGGAGCCCGATGCGGGACTCGATCCCGGGACTCCAGGATCATGACCTGAGCCGAAGGCAGTCGCTTAACCAACTGAGCCACCCAGGCGCCCGTGGCAATCAATTCTTAATCAGAAATCAAATTGGTTCTGATTTTTTTAACATAATGTTTCCACAAAGGTTAATAAAAGAATTGAAATTCTATTAGCTAACAAGTAGGGTCCTAGAAGATTTTGTAACTTAAAATCAAGCAAATTGAGTTTTAATTTTGTTTTGCCAAAATGTTATAATAATCTTAGAATTATATATATATTTTGCTGTTGCTAAAAGCACAATAAGGAAAAACCTCTGCTAGTTTTTGGAGCTAAAAAATGTTCTACCACCTTAACTAATGTTCACTAAATTCTTCCATATCAAGTCAATTTTTCATCATAGGACTTGAAACATATTCATTATAATACTGCCTTAATATAACAAATAGATATTTTCCAGATAAGTTTACATTCCCAAAGAACACTAAGTTGTCACTAGGAAGCTATCAAAGATCTTATAAATAGGATGAAAATTGTGTTTACAAAGTGGTGTTAGAAGATAACGCTATAAATGTTGGCACTGCCCCAGTTTCTGTAAAAAGCCCAAAGAGGGATAAACCGCCTTTATGTTTACACTTACATTTTTATAAAAATCAATAAAAATGGAATCAATGAGGCTAAAATAAGCTTCAATATACTGTAATGTTAGTGCTTAAATAATATCATATGTAACAAGCGACTTCAGTGTCTATTATATTAAAACCAACCAACCAGAAAATAACAAGACTAAGATAGATATTGGCATATTATTAAAATATTAATATTAACCCTTTACAAGTTAGTAAGAAAATATTAGTAATATTTTAATAATATGCATGGCAATATGGTTATGTATATATTATCAGAGACAATATGATCTATTTCCCTAAACTGAAATAAAAATATTAACTCGTTAAACATTTTATAGCCCAGTATTCCATAACAACCGCATCAAAAAGATTTTGTTAGAATTGGGAAGTTATGCCAAAGTGTTAAATACTACCTACCACCAAATCAATGCTGGTGTCTAACTAGCAAGAGGAAACACATACTTGCGTATTTTACTTACGGAAAGCAAGGAAAGAATACTACATTTCTTTGCTTAATGTAGATGAATTGTTTTTCTGTACCTCGGCTACATGAAGAGGTGTTGAGTGGCAGTTATCAAGACGCACTCCCTGGAAATAAGTTGCAGCTATTTCAGTGTATTTTTTCATGTGTGCCCAGAGAAAAGGACAGTCTTCTGGTTTATTCCCATAGCGTAATTTAACGCTGTCTCCCCAGCAAATAAGTTCTCTCCTTAGATAAACTTCTGAGCCTGTTAAGAAAGGAGCTTGCTTTCAACGGTTCAAGAAATAACATGAAAACATTTACTTCAAGGAAACGTTGTTTTTAAATCACATTGACTATTTCTACCACAAACCATATACTGGTTAAAATTATGTCTAAAATGGTATGGGTATCTAAATCTATAAAGCTTAAAAAATTAATATTAATTTATATCTCATATCTATTTTGCTAAAATTCAACCTAGAGTCTCTCCTAAAAATGTGTACTTAGCGTAAAAAAAAATCAAGTTCCGGGCACCTGGGTGGCTCAGTTGGTTAAGCGACTGCCTTCGGCTCAGGTCATGATCCTGGAGTCCCTGGATCGAGTCCCGCATCGGGCTCCCTGCTTGGCAGGGAGTCTGCTTCTCCCTCTGACCCTCCTCCCTCTTATGCTCTCTGTCTCTCATTCTCTCTGTCTCAAATAAATAAATAAAATCTTTAAAAAAAAAAAAAAAATCAAGTTCCTTCTTTTAAAGGAAATCAGTTATAGTAATATCACAGGCCCTTTGAAGACAGCATTCTACCAAAAACATTTCTTCTTTAAAGATTTATTTATTTATTTATTTGAGAGAGAGAGAGAGAGAGAGATAGAAAGCATGAGCAGGAGAGGCAGAGGGAGAGGGAGAAAGAGAATCTCAAGCAGACTCCCTGCTGAGTGTGGAGCCTGATGTGGGGCTCAATCCCACAACCATGAGATCATGACCCAAGCCAAAAATCAAGAGTTGGATACCTAACCAACTGAGCCACCGAGATGCCCCTCTGTCTAAAACATTTAAAGCTGTGTTTCCACCTTGTTACTCATTTTGGCACTAGTTACATTAAATCTATAGCATATAGTAGAATGCCTTTTTTCATTTAGAATGACTAGAAAGGAAAAGGCAGAGATACTTAAACCCAAAGTACATTCTTAAAAAAAAAAAAAAGGAGATTTTTGAATTAAATTTAAAGTCATTCAAAAAGACTTCTAAATGCTGAAAAACATATTGATGGGTCCCCAGCAAAATTCTTTCTGGCAAAGAAATAACTGTAGAAAAATAAAATGCTAGGAGTGAGGGGGAACCTAAAATTAGTTTCTAGTGTAACTGCTATTCAAATACCTTAATACCCCTCTGGCTAATGAATGAAAATATCTCTTATGGCAATATAATTGTAATAGCAGTGGTTTTAAATGTATTTTAAAAATGCAACAGATTAAATTTTTAACCATAAAAAATCTTATGCAGAACCATAATACAAAATAGATAAAAGCCATTCTAGTTGAACATACAAGGACTAGGAGGGGAAAGGAAAAGATGAATCCCATCCTTTTTGTCCAACCCTTCTCTTCTCTCTTGAACTGTATGCGCCTCTGTGATAAAACAGTTTAAGAACTATTAGCTTAGTGGGGAAAAAAGTCAACGAAACAGTTTATATTTTGAGCTTGCTGTAAACTTTTCTTTCCCTATCCACAGAGAAGTTAACAAAAATGATGTACCAGGTTCAGCAAAGTTTCGAAGGGGATCATCTCCCATTACCCATCCATTATGCGCCATCAGAAAACAAGCTTTATTTGGGTTATGAATCATAGATTCTTCTGCGGAGAGGGTCATTTCTTCAAATGGGAACGTAAAATATCTATGGAGATACAATTAAGTATTAAATCCATATAGAGAGATTCTTTGGAGAGAATTTAAATTAGTACTATTAAAATTAAACCTCCTCCCTCATAAAGAGAATAAAGATTAGTTTTACACTACAGGAAATAAACTTTGTTATAGGTCGAAAATCTCCAGAAGACTTTCTGAGTAAATCTACTAAGATTTGAGAAATGGAAAGTCAGCATTATAGCATTATCTGATTAACATTTTAAATAATAAATTTAAAAATCTCATAAAATTACTAAGAAAATCACTGAAGTATTGATGTTACTTTGCAAAAAGCTTTTACTACACTTCAGTTGCCTAATCTGTGCTGCACATTACCTACAAGATGAGGAGCTAAATGCTGGCTCAATTCGATTAACTTTGGAATTTACTAGTAAGTATGTAGTCCTCCAGAAACATTAATGTAATCATTGTAAATTGATTCATATTGATGATAGCTTCTTTAAGGACTGGCCTAACAAAATTAATTAATATTAACCCTAGTTACCAAATCAAAACTTCTATTTCAATTAAAAAATGTACTGAAGTCACATATTGAAGGAAAACACTCAGATTAATTCAAAAAGTTAAATGCAATTTTCAATTTTTAACCTTTAATGAGAAGAAATGAGAAGAAAACAGAAATGGAATACCTGGTAACTAAAGGATGTTTTCTAGTGACAGGTCCTAATTTAGGGCCGTGGCCAGCCAGACGTTCATAAGACACATTTCCCAAAAGGCAATTAACTGCCTGGAACACATTAAATTATATATATATTAAATTATATATGTCAGTGAAAGCAACAACATTAAGACTCAAAGAAAAACAGTTCAAAAGTAGGTGAAACCTGTTCCTGATGATAGTTCATGAGTTGATGCTTCTCTGAATTTAACTCCTCAATTCTCTTACGGAACCAATTACAGCATTCATCAATTGCAGCTGGGCCCTTGCTAGAGCAAAGAGAACAATACACACTGAATATTTAATGGTTTTAAAATTCTATATTTAAAATTTTTCTAACAAGAAGAGAACAATACACACTGAATATTTAATGGTTTTAAAATTCTATATTTAAAAATTTTCTAACAAGGGTCATAGAAACTTTATTTATTTATTTATTTGAAACTTTAAACATATTCATCAGGATCTTAATTAATGGCTGAGGACATTTTTCAACTGTAAAAAATTTTATATACACATATAGGACCATGGTCCACCACACAGAAAAAAGAGGAAAACATCATTCATTTGAACTAGTAGAATTATGGTGAATTACTTTATTTGATTTTCTTTTCAGGATTTTAATACTAGCCATAAAGGTTTGTAAGTAATATTATCCTTTATTTCATAGGAAAAATACATAACATACTCATGTGGTATGAAAGTTGCTAGTGCAATGTTCATGTCTACAGTACAGCCAAGCCTTCTGTATTCAGGATCCTGAATAATCTTAAGGTGTTCCTTTGGATCAGGCTTGGTTGTTATTTTCCTATTTTCTGAAAGAAAGAAAGATGATATCTTAAGTGCAAATATCCACAAGGAGATTATAACTGTTACTGATAACCAAATTTTTAGTTTACAATTTTTTCACAGAAAAATAAAACAAATGTTTTTTTACAAGCATCCTTCCTACCTGCCTCCCATCTTCCTGCACACCACCTAACACACACACACACAGAAAGAGAGGGAGAGACAGACTGGAAAGAAGAAGAACATTACAGAATAAAAACACAGGGATTCTTATCAGTTCAACCCCTGCCCCACTTCTCTGCCTTAGTTAGCATTCTCTTACTACAATTTCTAGGGCATTAAGATGTTGGTGGTACAATTTTCCTTCTAGGTGTTACCAAATACACTAATATTAGGAGTACTTTTTCTTCAAACATCGCTTTCTATTCAAAAGTAAGTCTTATTAACAAATTGACTTTCTTTGCATTCTCTGAAACACAAAAGCTTGTTTTTATACTTTTTTCCTTTTTACCAAGAAGTATATTCCTTATATAATAATAAAAAATGAAAAAGTAAATAAATGTTTTGTGGAAAGAATTTTCATCCCTTTTCTGGAACTCATTCCTAATAAATTAGGTGTTGTGCAGACTGCCTCCACTGGGCTTGATTTTATTAATTTTTTATTTATTACTCTTTTTTAAATTTAAAATCAATTAATTGACATATAGTGTATTATTAGTTTCACAGGTAGAGTTTAGTGATTCATCAGTTGCATATAACGTCCAGTGCTTATTACATCAAGTACGCTCCTTAATTGGGCTTGCTTTTATATTAACTAATTAATATCTGGCTTATTCTAAAGAGACCTTGGAGTGGCTTATAAAAGCACAAACAAAATAAGATAAAATATAAACAGATTCTTAAAATTTAGTTTCTGAGGTTCATTTGGAAGAGTAAATATATTAAACCGCCAAGGGGGCATCTGAGTTGCTCAGTGGGTTATGTGTGTCTGCCTTTAGCACAGGTCATGATCCCAGGGTCCTGGGACTGAGCCCTGCATTGGGCTCCCTGCTCTGTAGGGAGTCTGCTTCTCCCTCTCCTTCTGCTCCTCCATCTGCTCATTCTCTCAAATAAATAAAATCGTTAAAAAAAAAAAAAAAAAGAAGAAAAAAAAAACCTGCCAGGAAGTGTTTGAAAAAAAGAAAAGCTTATACAATTAGTGTAAATGATAAAACAGTCTTTAGTATTGATAGAATGAATAAAAGATTACTGGAATAGTATACATAACAAATCCACATACATTTAGTATATGACTACACTATGACGTCTTAATGGTGTACAACAAATCAGTATAAAAGGATGGATTATCAACTCAATACCATTTTTTGATTAAAAATAAATACTTTATATAACACACAAAAATAAATCCTAGGTGTATTGAGCATTTATTTATTTATTTATTTTTAAAGATTTATTTATTTGAGAGAGAGAGAGAGTGTGTGTGTGTGATGTAGGGAGGGGCAGACGGAAAGGGAGAGAGAGAATCCCAAGCAGACTCCCTGCTGAGCATGGAGCCTGATATGGGGCTCGATCCCATGACCCTGAGATTATGACCTGAGTCAAAATCAAGAGTCAGATGCTTAATTGACTGAGCTATGTGCCCCTTGAACATTTGTAAAATGTAAAAATCAAGAGTCAGATGCTTAATTGACTGAGCTATGTGCCCCTTGAACATTTGTAAAATGTAAAAAATAAATAAGATTATTAGAAGAAAACAGATTTTTTTTTAAGAAAACAATGTTGATGGAAGGTTTTTTCTAAGCATGATGTGAAATTGGAAGCCATAAAAACTGACAAATTTGACTACACTGAAAAAAAAAATACCATAATCAAGAGTTAAGAGATCAATAGCATACTAAGAGGACATATTTGAGGCCAGTATAATAAGGAATCAGCAATATTAATAAGTCAATGTGAAAAAGTCAAACAGCCCAATAGAAAAAATAGGGAAAGAACATTAATAGACAATTAATGGAAGATCTATAAATGGCAAAGTAACATGTGAAAAGGTACTACACTAATGAGCAAAGAACTAGCAATTAAAATAAGGAATGTTTTGCCTGATTGACAAACATTATAAGGATTAATGGTATCTAATGCTAGTGAGGGTTTAGTTAATGATAATGTAAACTGGTACAATTTGTGTTGAAAAGCAACTGGACATATCTATTGTAAATTTATCATTAAATTTGTATACTCTTTGACCCAGAAATTCTATGTCTAACAATTTATCCTGCAGATTTACTCACATAAGTAAAGATAACACATACAAGGATATATTTTCTATAATATTGCTTATAAGGATATAAGTTCTACAAAAGTAAGGGCTTGCTATGTTCACCACTGAATCCCCATGCCTGGAAGAGTGCCTAGTACATACTAAGTGGCTCAAAAGATACATATTGAATGAATGATGAAAAAACCGGAAATAATCTATCAAAAGACTGCCTCGGTAATAGAGCATGTGACTCTTGATCTTGGGGTTGTGAGTTTGAGTCCCACCCTGGGTATAGAGATTACTTAAAAATAAAATCTTAAAAAAAAAAGGTTAAGGGCACCTAGGTGGCTCAGTCAGTTGAACGTCCGTCCGACTCTTGATTTCTGCTCGAGTCATGATCTCTGGGTCGTGGGATCAAGCCCTGCATTGGGCTCTGCATTCAACAGGGAGTCTGCCTGAGATTCTCTCTCTCTCCCTCTCCCTTTCCCTGTGCTTCTCCCCCCACCCCGATGCTCTCCCCGTCTCTCTTAAAATAAATAAATAAATCTTAAAAAAAAATAAAAACAGGGTATTGCTATCTAGAGGTTAAAAGCTACCTTTGGCAGCTGCAGTAATCTGCTCTACCTACCTCTCATTCATGCACTTAACAAACACATATTGAGCTCTACTATATTCTGAGTATTGTACTAAGGAACCAATAGTAAGAAACAGTCCCCAAGGGAAATAATTATGTTATGTATTATGATGACATGCCCTTTAGATATCTCTGCTAATTCTCAGATAGCTTCTAGGACCACAGTTTATAGTAACACAAATATATAATAATAACAGATTTAATAATGTCTTAACCAGAGAAAAGGGTTATCCCTTTAAGGGTAATAATAAACTTCTTAAAATTGCTAGGAACGTTTTAATGTATATCGTTTACCTTGTGTAAGAAGTCCTCTAAATTGCTCAACTGCTTTGTAAACGTCTACTTGGAAAAATTCCCAGAGTTGAATCTTTGGAAAAATATCCTCCCAAATTATTTTTCGAATGCACTGAAAAATTTCAATAGTTAAAAAAAATACATTTAAAATCTTTTCACTAAATATTATTTATCAAATTAAAGATAGACTCTAAATAATTTTCAACCATACATTTACTTTGTACTTTAGAAATTTTGTTTTTCTGTTTTAGTGTGGTACTCGTCTATACATACTGACATTCATTTGATGATCATTTTCAATCAAAGCAGGTACTCCTTTTTCTTTATATTTCCCTTCTGCAACGTCACAGGATAAATGCCACAGTGCTCTGTCTAAGACCCAGGCAGGTTTTAAGTGTGGAGAATTTACAAGGTTATATGCACTTTCTGGATGTTCCTGGATCCATCTACTATTAGCAGCTTAAATAAAAAGGAAACATAAAGAAATATCTTGTAATTAAAGTGAAGTTAGTATCTATGTTAAGTTTAAAGATGAAACAAAATATCAACATCCACCACTCATTTTCTTATATATTAGACATCAATACTTAAATATTATAATTATATTACATAAACTATATATTATATATTCATGTTACATTTTATATTAAATATTTGATATTAATTTAAAATATTTATCATAATTTATGATACTGTAATGTGAAAAACATTTCTTGGTTGTGGTGTCCTGTGATCCACTTCACCATACATTTTTCTTTTCTGTTGTAGGAATTTTTAATTGTTGTAAGATGCAACACTGACTTATTAATACCCCTGTAATGACATGTTTACTATTGTGAGAGTTAAGAAGGGCCTTGTCCTTAGTCCATTTTGACAGTCAACTACAGTTTGGAACATTCCTTCTAAGCCTGAAAAACATCTTTCCTGCAAGCCAGACAGGGCTTCTGCCCAATCTTCAGAACTCAGAATGTCATATACACCTTTTTTCCTGCATAATCATTTCTTCCTATATTTTTGGGGGGAGAAGGGGTAGGGAGGTGAGTTTCCTTCCTCTGGATCTTTAAATATGATTGTATCTCCCTAAGGCTACCAATACAAACAAATACACATCCTACTCAAACACAGTTATTTCTCTGACTTCTGTAGTCTATTAGTATCAAGACCAAATGTCTAGAAAATCCAACCTGAGTCTGCTTCCACCTTCTCCCCACAGTCTTGTTCCTTTTCCCACTGCAATCTGCTGCTGCATCCAGCACTCCACTGACGTTACCCTAAGCCTCCTAATCATGAGATTTAGTGCTACTTTCTCCACTTCATCCATTCAACCTCTGTAACATTTGCCATTACTGATTATTCCTTCATTGATTTATAAAATACTTCTTTGATTTACAAAAGGTATCTTTATTTTGGTGGTTTTTTATTTTTCCTTCTCTCTTTTGGTCCTTCTCATTTCTGCTAAACCTTTGAGGGAGGTTTGCTACATTTTAGTCCTTCTCTTTCCTTGAACATGTCCTTCCTCATCTCACCCACTCTTCTTAGTATTCACATCTCAAACCAGTCCCAGCTCCAGCCAAGGCCCAGGCACATCTACCCAAGTATTTGATGGGTAGCACTGCCTGAGGACAGCATGTTAACTCAAAATCCATTCATATGTTTACATCACTCAGAATGTGATCTGTCGGGGCACCTGGGTGGCTCAGTTGGTTGGGCGACTGCCTTCGGCTCAGGTCATGATCCTGGAGTCCCAGGATCGAGTCCCGCATCGGGCTCCCTGCTCAGTGGGGAGTCTGCTTCTCCCTCTCCCGCTCCCCCCTCTTGTGCTCTCTCACTCTCTCTCTCTCAAATAAATAAATAAAATCTTTAAAAAAAAAAAAGAATGTGATCTGTCCCAGGCACTATTCTGGGAGATGGATATTCTGCAGCAAAAGTGAGCAAGGCTCCTGTCCTCATGGAGCTTTTTCATTCTAGAGAGGTGGGTTTGTTTGTTTGTTTTATTTTATTGTGCTTAGACAATTCTGATGGAAGAAAACTCAGTTCTCTCACAGGCAACCTCTTTGTATAGCTAATCTTGAATGGTTAATAAGATACATTGTTTTAGTAAGACTGATAAAAGTGAGGCTGAGAAATTGCTAAAAGAAACATAGTCAAAGGACAAGAGTGTAGCTTACATCTTACTATCCATTTGTATCAGTAAATTCAGAATCAGAATCAGAGGAGTTCTGCCAGGTATTCCAAGTATTTACAACATTAAAGAATATTTGTTTTAATTTTTAAGTAAACAAATAAAAGCTATACATATTCTGTTTCATCTTTAAGATAGAGTAATGCCCCTGAATTCATACTGAGGAGGCTGAGTGGTCAATATACATGAAACAAAAAGTAGTAACAACTGTTGAATACCTACCATATACCAGTTAAATATCCTAATTTATTAATCCTCATGTCCTACCACATTGTGTAGGACATGCTATTGTGTTTCTTTAACAGATAAGGAACTGAGGCACAGAGAGATAAGTAACTCAGACAAAGTCATACAGGTAGGAATGAATTTGGGCAAGTTTCTTCAGAACTTGCAATCTTAACCAAATAAGTGTGTTCATGCCTCATTCACTCAGCTGAGCACCATTACAATCCTTACAGAGTTTAAAAATCATTATTATTTTAGTTTCAGTAATTTATTTAGCAAATAATGTAGTATATAATTTATTTATTTATATCTATAATGAACACTTGGATGAAGACAGGATACATAAGAAACAGAGATGTTGTAATTAACAGTTAAATTAATAATTCTCCAAATCCAAATCAAGCTGGGTTTTCCCTAGATTCATCATCATAGTTATTAGAATTCAAGATGTAAGAGAAAAATGTAATGATAATTATATCCAGTTTGGATTTTCATTTATTAAGAATACTAAGGCTACCCTAATTTTTTAAATGGTAAAATCCTGAAACTTTGTTGCTTATTTTATTTTTTTGAAATAATCAAGTGTAGGGCGCCTGGGTGGCTCAGATGGTTAAGCGTCTGCCTTCGGCTCAGGTCATGATCCCAGGGTCCTGGGATTGAGTCCTGCATCGGGCTCTCTGCTCCTTGGGAGCCTGCTTCTCCCTCTGCCTCTCTCTCTCTCTCTGTCTCTCATGAATAAATAAATAAAATCTTTAGAAAAAAAAAAGAAATAATCAAGTGTAAAATGAAGGAATTCTAAACATTAGCTAATAAAGTATTTTTTTCTAATTCTACATGAATGAGAAGTCAAACCAAACTACATCTTAATATATATGGATTTCTAAAGTGGTGCAGTGAAGAACTTAGCAGACATTCTCCCCAGCAAAACTGCAATTTAAATAGCAAAAATTACAAAATATAATCATTTAAAGTCTCTGGAAATTGTCCTAAGGGCATTCAACACATGGACAAACATTTATTCAAGAAAATCTACTAACTCTCGTCAAGAATAGCAAGTGTCTGTGGCATTTGAACTACAATCTGCTCCCTTAACCCTCCCAACCAGCTATGTGTTAATGGAAGCTCTATGCCAGGTAGGCATGGCCAACATGGAGCCTCCCTCTTCCCACCACTCCCAGTCTGGGGTTACAGTTTCATGCTGGGAGAGGCAGGCTGCCTAGGTTTCTCACTCCCTCCAGCCCCATTTTGTAGAAGCTCTATACCAAGCAGGCAGGCAAAGAAAATCTCGGCTCCTTTTCTCCACCTAGTCACCACCCCACCTTGTAGAGTGGACATCCCTTGTAGGGAGGCCAAGAATACTGGGACTCCAATTGCCCCTGAGAGCTGGAGCTTACTTGTAGGGTGAAGATTCCACGTGGGAAGGGCAAATGAGAAGACCAGGGATTGCCACCTCCTGCCTTGAGTGCCCCCAGAATGAGATGGTACTTGGAGAAAAGTGGTCTCATCCCCAGCTCTGGAGCAGTGGCACAGGTGTTCTGCTCAGGGAGAAAGACAGGCCATGAGGATAAAGGGCTCTGCTGGAAAGGACTGAATTTGTTTGGAACAGTGAGTGAAGAATTCCATGTGTAAAGGTGTCATTGAAAATAATGAAGACCTTGGTGGGGAGCAGTTAAGAGAATGCTGCTAGCTCCACTGTGTAAGGAAAACATCAGAGCAAACAGAAGCTTAATAGAACCAGGGAAAGAGAAAGCAGAGGACAGCCTTCCTGGGGCTGCACCCACTCAGAAGCAATTCTTTTTTTTTTTTAAAGATTTTATTTATTTGACAGAGAGATAGCAAGAGCAGGAACACAAGCAAGGAGAGTGGGAGAGGGAGAAGCAGGCTTCCCACGAAGCAGGGAGCCCGATGCGGGGCTCGAACCCAGGACCCTGGGATCATGACCTGAGCCGAAGGCAGACGCTTAACGACTGAGCCACCCAGGCGCCCCTCAGAAGCAATTCTAATAGGACATGGGAAAGACTTGAAAACATTCCTCATATCTCATACAGACCCATCAACATAGGATAACTCACTGGCAAAGGGACTTAAACACAACCTCTACCCAAACATGGAGTGAACACTAACCTACTCTAACCCAGGGTGAATCCTAGGAAGCCAGGCTTAAAGATAAAATCACATTCACCTCTGGCAGTCTGGGAGACCATATATATGCCCAAAGCTGTGTTGTCTCCAGAGCAACCAGAGAGAGAACCTCCAAGCTGCCAGTCCTTGATAAATTTTTATCCATCCTTTTACTGTCAACCTGTTTGTATCTTTGAATCTAAAGTGTAGATTTATGCCTGCAGACAGCATATAGTTGGATCTTGTTTTTTCAATTAACTCTGACAGCATCTGCCTTTCAAGATATAGACACACCTTGGAAATATTGTGGATTTGGATCCAGACCATTGCAATAAAATGAAAATTGCAACAAAGCAAGTCAAACAAATTTTTTTGGTTTCCTAGTGTATAAAAAAGTTATGTTTATACTATTTTATAGTCTATTAAGTATGCAATAGCATTATATCTAAAAAAGCAATGTACATACCTTAAATAAAAAATACTTTAATGCTAAAAAATGCTATTATCTGAGCTCTCACCAAGTCATAATCACAAATCACTGACCACCATAACAAATATAATGATGAAAAAGTTTGAATTACAAAAAGTTGGTAAAAATTACCAAAATGTGACACAGAGACTTGAGGTAAGCAAATGCGTTGGAAAAATGGCATCATTAGACTTGTTCGATGCAGGTTGCCACAAACCTTCAATTTGTAATTAAAAAAAAAAAAGCAAGCAAACAGTAACTGAGAAGTGCAATAAAACGAAGCATAATTAAACAAGGTATGCATTACTTTAAAAATTCCCTAGATCTCTGGCTTACAAATTTTTTACTATGCTGAGTGTGGCTATCTTTGTTATGTTATTTAAAGTACACTGAGCTTTAGGATGTGTAGATTAATTTTTTTTTTTAATCAAATTTTAAAGGTTGGGAAGTTTTCAGCCATTACTTCCTCAAGTGTTTTTTCTGTTCTTTTCTTTCCTCTCCTTCAGGTATTTCCATGATGATGCATGTTGGTGTGGTTCAAGATGTCCCACCTTTCACTGGAACTCTGTTCATTTTTATCTTCTTTCTTCTGATCTTCAAAATGTATAATCTCTGTTCACTGGTCCTTTATTCTGTCAACTCAGATATAGTGCTGAATACCTCTAGTGAATTTTTAATTTTGGTTATTTACTTTTCAACTCCAGAATTCCCATTTGGTTACTTTTAAAATTTTCCATTTACTGATACTCTCTATTTGATGAGATATCATCATCATATCCCCCCTTTACTGCTTATAACCTGGTTTCTTTTAATTCTTTAAATATATTTATAATAGTTGCTTTGAAGTCTATGTTGGCTAAGCATGACATCTAGGACTTTTTAAAGGCATTTCTGTCGCCTGCTTTTTTCTTGTGTATGGGTCACACTTGCTGTTTCTTTGCATTTCTCAATTTTTTGTTGCAAATTGGGCAATTTAGATAACGTATTGTAGCAACTCTGGATATTGAGCCCATTCCTTCCAGGTTTTGTTAGCTGGCTGTCTGTAACTTGGCTAGACTATTTCAGTGCAGTCTATTTCCCCTACAGTGTGCAGCCACTGATGTTGCCACTCAGAGGGGCAGCTGTGGCCACGGGCAGTCAGTCTGGGATGACAGTGGTTTTTAGCAGGGTTCTCTTAACTGTCTCCTTCCCTGAACTTTGTTAAACTGCTTGCCTCTGCTGGAATCACACTTAGCTGTTACTCTTTTGTGCTACTATTTTTTGATAATAGGCTGGAGCATAAATTACTCCACAATCTGATCCAATTAAATTTGGACTCCTTGGCAGGGATAATCTCTGATGCCAGTCTCTGAGACTTGTCTGACCCCAGGAGGACTGTTCTTAGCTGTCTCTTTCCCTGGTTTTCTCAGTTAAACTACTAGCTAGCCTATGATTTCATGTGTTGCTCATGGTGATACCAGCCTCCTCTTGTTTATCACCAAAGTCTCCATTGTTTCCAACAGCGTCCCATGCTATGTACCAAATAAAGTCAATTTCATTCTTACTCTGTTCTGACTGCACATCTCCTCCTCTACACAGAACACTTGTGTCACTGCTCCACAGCTGGTGACAGGAACTGTAACCTCTGGGTTTTTTGGCTTACCTCTCCAGGTATGGAACCTCCACCCCACAAGCAAGCTGGGGCAAAGGCAACTGGGGCCCAGTATTCTTGCCCTGCCATGCATGGGGTAAAGCTTTTCCTCTATGAGTGGGGTTGGATGAAGGAAGGGAGCCCAAGACCTCTCAGCAGTTCTTGCCCAGAACAGAGTTTCTGCAACAGAGTGCTGGAGTTGGGAGAGGCATGAAAAATGTTGGAAGCCTTACCATTTCAACTGTAGCCCCATACTGGGAGCTGAGGAGAAAAGGAGCCTTGTGTTCCCAGCTTCACCTGCCAGGAGTAGACCTACCATCATTCTGAGCTGGGGCAGGGAGAAGAAGGTCCTGGTTCAAATGTCACAGACTATCACTGCTCTTACTGAGAGTTAGTAGATTTCCTTATATGCTTCTCCATATGCTGAATCCCCTTAGAACAATTTCCAAAGAGTTTAAACAGTTTTTTTAAAAATAATTTTTACCAGTTGTTTTGCTGGGTAGAGGGTCTGTGAAGCCCTCACACTGCCAATCTGGAAGTTGACTCCCCCTGGATGGTAACTTTATAATGAAAACCTGTTTCACAGAAAGGACATTATGATTTGTAACACTTTCCAATTTAAGGCTGAAGCAAAGTTTACTTTTTTATATTGCTTAGAATCTCTCAAATGCCTCAGAAATATAGTCTCTGATAGAGACTGCTACTGTACGCCAATTTTTTTTCTCCCTTTGTTCCTTTAGTAACAGAATTCCCAAGGTTCAGTTGTACATACGGCTGACAGGCTATACTGCAAGACTCCTTTACAGCTAGGTGTGACAAGAGAAAAAAATCCTATCTGATACAATGTGACACACACACACACACACCAGATCATGCCCTTAAAAAGCATGACTTCCCTTCCTCATTTCCACTGGTAGAAGGTGATACTGAGAACTGGAGTGGCCATATTTGATTAAGAGTTGGAAGCAAAGTGTTGGAGTTAGAGCAGCATGAGCAAGAACCTCATTCTCTATTACCACTGAGCTACTATAGTAGTCTGGGGATGTGTATCTCATCTTTTATAAGAAATACAGTTTCAGTCTTATATCACTACGTTTTTGTCTCATTGTTACAGCTGCCTATCCCATATCCTAACTCATATAATGTCATTATGTAGTTTGATAAATTTGATGGGAATGATATTATAGATGTTAAAGTAATTATCAGTAATGTCAAATTTTCAAGTGAAGAATACTGAGTTCTTAGATATTAGGAAGTTTTCACTGTGGCTTACAGAGAAGATAATATTTGCAAGGCACCCTGGGTTAAACTGAAAGCTGATCATGGCCAGAGGCTTCTCCAGGCCCAGCTGTTCTGACAGGTGATTGGAACAATCATCTCCCTGAGGATCACGATCAGTTGGGAAGTTCTGATACATTTAATAGAATTGTATATTGGTGAAGAATCTTGGGATCCAAATGGGTTAACTTTAATAAGCCCTTCTAGTATGTAAGGGGTATAATTTTTAGATTTAACTTCTAAGAGTTTACCAATAACTTTCTGTTTAAATAACATTCAGTTTTTTCAAATATATACTATAGTACCAGAGCTGTTGCTATATGGGATTCACATGTTGGTCTGCAAAGTATTAATACTGCAAGCTGAAATGTGTGCTTATATGTCTCTTCTATGATCACTCTCTTGTTTTTATAATCATCACACTGAAAATACTTACAAGCTGATTTTACCTTCAACTAACACTGTTTCTTTGAAAGGAAAAAAGTGGTACTATATAAAGTGATTTTTAAATTGAAAGACACCTATGCATCATTTGTGTTTTCAAAATTTATGTTATATAAAACAGCAAGAAATAAAATAATCAGAATATAATATTTTCATCAAAATTAATGGAAGTAGTTAATAAAGCTCATACCAGTATGGTTGTAGACAACATCAGTAATACAAAGAATATTCCATTCCTTTTTCAATTTTTCCACTAGCTGTCCAACATCATTCCAGGTATACTTTTTATTAGGTCTTGAAAAGTCAGGATTTAATTCTAACTGGTCGGCAAGGGAGTAGCACGATCTAGATAGTCCAAGAGTTTGTAATGGGGTAAAATGAATCATGTTGTAACCTGCAACACAAGAAAATAAACAAAGACCAATGTAAGAAAAAAAAACAAACTAAAACTAAGCAAAATACAAGTTTAAACTTCTTTAAGTAATTCTAAATAGCAAGGCAACCATGCAACTAGAAAAGGAGTCAAAGACTAGCTGTACCCCAAGTGACTTCAAGCAAGTCTACTTAAATCTTTCAGAATATCAGTGTCCTCACATATAAGACAGATATAATGAGATAATGCATTTGAAAAAATCATTGTACACAGTGCCTAGTTATTATTAGGGGTTCAATTTATATTTGTTGGATATAAATTATATATATATACTTATGTATATCCACAAGTATATCAGCATGTCTTGCTCTTACTTTTAATGCTCCATTATACTTGTGTTCTGTTTCAATTATGTCAGTAAACTTATCTCTTTCTTCATATTATATTCAACTTGAAAGTAGAAAATTAATATTATCCATTGCATATACCTTTTGTATATAGGGCAGCACACACCTTCCATATGGAAGACAGTTACTCAATGTTGAATTAAAGTTATATACAATAATAATACATTTTTCAAAACATTTTAATAGTTTGCTACTAATTTTTATATGTCAAAGTAAAAGTCTTAGAGATAATAATGATCTCGTTTTATTATTGGAGTTCCTTAATTTACTGAGTTGAACCATATAATTTGCTATTTTTATAGACTAAAAATGGTTAAGTCTTAACAACTTTATAGGATTCTATTTATATTACTAAATATACTAAGAAACAAAATTAAAAGGAGAATCAAAGCTTTTGAAATCTGTATCACAGAGGATAATTACATTTATTTTAAAAAAGAAAAGAAAGATAGCTGACATTACCTGATTCTTTTGCAACCCTAAGTCTGCTTTCCCATTCATCAAAGGGTCCCATACATTTGGCTAAAAATGTCTGGAGAGTAACACAGTCCAAGGGTAACACGTGATTATCAGCACCAACATGTAAAATAGGATCCACAACTATGTAACCCCCACCACTTTTCTCATTTCTAAGGAAAAAACAAAACAAAAACTTCTCAGTTAATGATAGGAAAAAAAAAAATCCTCATCTGATAGTCTGACTCTTTAATGGGAAGTGAATTGTCCCATTTAAAAATATATTTCTAAGCACATAAAATCATTTACAAAGTTGCAATGAAATTCAATGGAAAAGCCTCATTTTATCCTTTTCTAATCTCTACATAATAACATAATACATGTAACATCTAATAATGTTGCTTTAAGGAAAAATAAGTGTACTAAAATCTGTCAGTAATAACAAGGGCACTCAAGCAAATAGCATCTTATAATGAAGTTATATGAAAAGACTAGAATATTCAAACATTTACTTAAAAAAAATACTTTGAACCTGCAACGAGTCTTACAGTTACTTCCTAGGAACAAAAGAACCATATTATATTTGCATCTCAAAGAATCCTGTAAAAATTGCACTGCCATGGTTTATATAATAACTTTTTACAAGCTATATAATTTAACTGGATAGAATAAATTAACTCCCCCCACCCACCACATATAGAACACCTGACTTACCCTTGAAGGAAGTAATACTGAAATGATCCAGCTTGCTGAAGATTAAGTTTACAGTATTTATCAGAATCATCTTCTCTTTCTGTTGGATTTTCCCATTCCAGGGAACGGAATTTTTCTCGATTAAATGCTTCTCCAGGAAATGGGTAATTTGTATACACAGTAACTGCTTTTCCCTGTAAAGTGGGGCCTAATCGGAACTGTAGTTCGAACCCTAAACAAAAAGCACATTTCAATAAACTCATTGTAGGAACTTAAATTACCACATTAAAAAATAGATGTTTTATTTAAAGTATTACATAAACTACGGTTTCTCAACTATGTTTAAAATAACTCCTAGGGATGCCTGTGTGGCTCAGTCAGTTAAGTGTCTGCCTTCGGCTCAGGTCATGATCCTGGGGTTCTGGGATTGAGTTCAGAATCGGGCTCTCTGCTTCTCCCTCTGCCTGCTGCACTCTCTCTCTCTGACAAATAAATAAAACTTAAATAAAATGAAATAACTCCTAATAAATAATGCTGGCTTTGGAACTACTTTGCGTTCTAATTTAGCTGAATTTTATATTTTAACAAACACTTAACATCATAGAACTGCCTGCTCTGTCCTGTCTCTCTCCTCTCCTCCTGGAAACTGATTCCTATTTGCATGGCTACTTTGGAATATGCAGATTCTTTTTTTTTTCTTTAATAATATGTCTTCAAGTTTATTGAGAGTACTTTTAGAAACTAGGATAGCACTAAAGCAAAAAAACAAAATGAAATTTTACTGAACTTGAAATCTTTCTTTCTCTTTAATTTTAATTCCAGTATAACTAATATATAGTTACATTATTTCCAGGTGTACAATACAGTGTTCAATAATTCTATACATTACTCAGTGTTCATCATGATACGTGTACTCTTAATCCCCTTCACCTATTTCACCCATCCCCCAACCCTCCTCCCCTCTGGTAACTTATCTGTTTGTTCTCTACAGTTAAAGTCTGTTTTTTTGGTTTATCTTTTTTTCTTTGTTTTGTTTCATAAATGCCACATGAGTGAAATCATATGGTATTTGTCTTTCTCTGACTTATTTAATTTAGGATTTATTCTCTATATCCACCCACGTTGTAAACGGCAAAATTTTGTTCTTTTTTATGGTTAATACCACATCTTCCTTATCAATTCATCTATTGATGTACACTTCAGCTGCTTCCATAATTTGGCTATTGTAAATAATGCTGCAATGAACATATGAGTGTATATATCTTTTCAAATTAGTGTTTTGATATTCTTTGGGTAAATACGCAGTAGAGGAATTACTGGATCATATGGTAGTTCTATTTTTAATTTTTTGAGGACTCTCCATACTGTCTTCCGCAGTGGCTACACTAGTTTACATTCCCACCAACAGTACACATGGGTTCCTTTTTCTCCAAGATGTGCAAGCTCTTATATTACCCCATTTCCCATGATCCCTCAACACTTTCTGAACCCCCAGCCCCCACCTCTGAATTGACTGCCCAGAGGTGGGCATCTAAGTACTTAGAGATCTTTGCTAGTATTTTTCAAACAGCAACAGAAAAAGTGAGTTTCTCTGTGGTGTCAGAGTATGTGATAGTATGTAAAACTTGGGAGGTATTGGAGTAACTATCTCACCATAGAAAGAAAGCCAGTCTTCCTGAGAGAAGTCAGCCTCTTGAAAGGCAGTTTTCAGATTTCTAACAGAAGCTCCAGAGGCATTTGAGCCCCTGATGTATGTTCTTGATGTCTGCTCAAATCCAGCGGTATGGTAATAGTTAACAAGTGGCTGTGTGAGGCTGGGGTTGGGGGTTGGGAGTGCTGAGCCCTAACTGAGCGTGTTTGCTGACTTTCTGGGGGAAACAATCTTACTGTGTTCAACCTTAAGCTACCAACGTGATCTCACTGAACATGGAACTGGGAAGAGATATGCACAGTCTGCTCTTGTGAGTCAACACAAGTGATTCCAGCAAACTAATGCCTCTATCCCTATTTCTCATGGTTTAGTATTTAATATTTAAGCCTTTCTCGGAATTCCGAGGGCCAAAACATTCCCGCTTTTACCAAAGTTAGGCTATTTCTACTAAAATATATCCGAGACTTCTACAATGTGTTACAAGTATTTTGCCATGAAAAAAAAATCAACACATTATAGTTATACTTTTACAGTGAAATAAAATTGTGGTTGGTTCACGGCAGATTTTAAATCCTGATTATAATTATTAGAATGTGAAAATTCTGACTATAGTAAAGTCTGTTAGAACTATAAGGCATGTAAGAGTATACTTACCATGATGAGCACTGAGTAACACATAGAATTGCTGAATCACTATATGTATACCTGAGACTAATATAAGACTGTATGTTAACTACACTGGAATTAAAATAAAAATCGTTAAAAAAGAAGTAATAAAAAAAGAAATATAAGGCTTATAAATTTTAATCATGAATGTAACATTTCAGTTAATAAAGGGTCATACCAATGAAGGCAGGAAAATTTAGTTTTGCTGATTATAATCTTTAAGCTTAAGGAAATTAAAAAATATATATTTTATTTATTTATTTGTCATACAGAGAGAGCGTGCAAGTGCTTAACCGACTGAGCCACCCAGGCATCCCAAGCTTAAGGAAATTTTAAAAATTTATTTAATTTATTTTTTTACTATTGAAGCATAGTTGACATACAATGTTATATGACTTTCAGGTATATAACATAGTGATTCAACAACTATACACATCACATAATGCTCACCACAATAAGGGCAGTCATCATACAATGTTATTACAATATTATTGACTATATTCCCTATGCTGTACTTTTCATCTCTGGGACTTATTTATTGTAGAACCGGAAATGTTTACCTCTTAAGAAACTTTTTGAATAGAAAGAAGCATACTAATATCAATACTTTTTTTTTTTTTTTAAAGATTTTATTTATTTATTTGACAGAGACAGACACAGCGAGAGAGGGAACATAAGCAGGGGGAGTGGGAGAGGGAGAAGCAGGCTCCCCGCAGAGGAGGGAGCCCGATGCGGGACTCGATCCCAGGACCCTGGGATCATGACCTGAGCTGAAGACAGTCGCTTAACCAACTGAGCCACCCAGGCGCCCAATATCAATACTTTTAATGCTCAATTTATTAAACATCTAACAAAGTATAGAAAATTATGTAATAAGTGTAGACCATGTATAGGAAACAAAATAGACAATGATCTCTGCCCTTGTGGAGCTTGAGTTCTAAAGGGGGAAGGCAGCCATTAAACAATGAACATGACAAATAAGTAAGAAAAAACAATATGTCAGGGAGGGATAAATGCTACGAGAAAAAAGAAAAATCAGAGCAGTGTAAGGAAAATGGGGGAAAAGAAGAGATGGTGGGGAGATGGTAGCAATTTTATTAAGAAGTTGAAAAGCTTGAGAGAAGTGAGGGAGTTAGCCACATGGCTATTCATGGCCATCTATGGAAAGTACTGACCAAGCAAAGGAAACAGAGAAGACTTAGGATGGAAGCATGCCTGGTGGTTCCAGAAATAAGAAGTTCAGTATGTGTGGATTGGAATAAACCGGGAGAGAAGTAGTAGGGTATAAGGAAAGAAAGGTAACAGGGAAGTCAAATCATGATTTTGTAGGCCACTGTAAGTATTTTGGCTTCTTCTCTGACTGAAATGAGGAGCCAATCAACAGTTTTAAGCAGAGAAGTCACATAACCTAACTTGTATATTAAATCACTTTGCATGATATATCACTCTGAATATGTCTGCTTCTGGCCATAATGGAGTAACTGGCATTAGATCTGCCCTCTGCTGAAAAACTAGAAGAAATATATGAGACAACTGTTTTCAGAAATAAGTAGTAAAGGACTGCGATGCCTGAGAGAAGGGTGATTCCTATGGACTCTAGCTTTTAGACTGGGGAAACTTTCTGGGCTGTGACACAGGGAGCAGGAACAGTAGTCTGAGTTGAGAAGACAGAGATTAGAGTTTGGGGAGGGTGAAGAAACTGCAATTTTCAGGGCAGAGTATGGCACAGAAGAAAGCTATGCAAAGAAAGAGCTCTAGAAAATTACCTAGGGTCTTCTTGAATATGCCTGAATACCAGGCTGACATGGGCAGTATTTGACTCCAGGAGCCTGGGCAAAGAATAACTACTAGGAACTATCAATTGACCAATTCCCAGAGCTCACTCAGGCCTGGGAGACATTACAATTTTCAAGCAGCCAGAGTGAAGAGACGTTTTTGAACACCTGTTGTATTCAAAAGAATCATGTCTTATGTAGTAGGGCTAACATAGCCCTAGAGTAAAAACTACTATAAACCTATCCTGTCAAAGCTTAAAATAGCCTCAAAAGGATAAGGTGACCCACAGATAATGTATATGGCTGTTAAAATAAAAGGCATCACTCCTTTAAAGGAAGACAAAAAAATCCAGAGATGTAACAACAGAACATTCATAATGTCCAGCATCCAATAAAAAACTGCTAAACAGAAAGAGGTGAGAGCGTCAATGACACAGATATCTGGGGTAGGGCAATCCACACAGAGGAAACAGAAGATGTAAAGGACCTCAGACTCCTGCTTCTGGCAAAGATGTAATGAATAACAGGGATTGGATTTACACTCTTCCTTGAAACTTAAAAGAAACCAGGAAAAACCAGACAAAATATATGAAATGATAGTTTTTAAGCCTGGACATCAGGCAATTAAGAGACAGAAAATAAGCAATGTGAACCTTAAAACTGCCCCTTCTTACTACCTTAAAAGAATTTCCAGGTTGAGGCAGAAGGAGAACCAGGCAGAGCTCAACTAACTTTCTGAGCTGAGAAGATGGAGCTAAGAATCTGTCGAGACCAAAGCAGCTAGTTTGCAGATGAGAACAGTTAGTGAGGAGGAGAAAGCTGCACAGAGACAGAACTCCAGAGATTTGCAGAAGGTCTCCCTTGAGTATTCAGCAGAGTACTGATCAGTGCATGTCTGAGACCAGGAATAGTGCTTCTTCTAACCAGCCAGATTGGAAAAATTCATAATTCATGCGGCACTGGGAAGAAAGTTCAGAGGATCTTGTTTCAGGAGTGGAGAGTAATGAGCCCTAGACTGGACATAGACTAGACTAGCTTCACAAATCAAAAGTAAAGCTCAAAAGTATTAAAATATTTCCAAGTAACTTAACTTCATTCCAAAAACAAAGACAAAAAACATTTATAAGAATCCAAAAATACCCAGCATTCAACAAAGTAAAATTTATGTCTGGCATCCAAATGAAGATTATAAGACATACAAAGAAGAAAACACAACCCTTAACAAGGAAAATAATCACTTAATGAAAACTGACCCAGGAATGACACAGATGTTGAACTAGCAGATAAGGAAGGACATCAGTTATCGTAAGTGTATTCCATATGTTAAAAAAAAAGTTATTTCAAGACATGGAAAATAATAAAAAACAAAACAGAACAAAAGATCGAAATAAAACTTTTTAAAAATGAAAACTATAAGGTCTGAGATGAAAAATCTACAACATGGAATTAATGGATGGTGAGACATGGCAGAAAAAAAATTAGTGACTTTCAAGACACAGCAAAGAAATACCCAAAATGAAACAAAGAGAGAAAACAGAGTCTAAAAAATTGAAAAAGCATCAGTGATCTGTGGAAAAACTCAAGTGGTCTAATATATAGGTAATTAAAGTCCTCAAAGAAGAGTAAAGAGAGGGGGGATATCAAATATTTAAAGAAATAATGGGTAGAAAAATACCCAAATTTGATAAAAACAACAAATTTATAGATCAAAGAAGTTTAATAAATCCCCAGTCAAGAAACATGAAGGAAATCACACCAAGAAACATCAAAATCAAATTGCTCAAAACCAGTAATAAAGAAAATATCTTACAAGTAGCCAGAGGGGGGAAAATGTCATAGTAAGTTCAGAGGAACAATGATAAGGATGCCAGATTTCTCATGGGAAACAATAAAAGCAAGAAGATAGTGGAGGTACAGTAGATTCTTAAGGTACAGTAGATTCTTGGACAATACGGGTCTGAACTGTGCAGGTCCACTTACACATTGTTTTTTTTTACAGTACAGTACTGTAAATGTATTTTCTTTTCCTCATAAATTTTTTTTTTTTAAGATTTTATTTATTTGAGAGAGAGAGACAGAGAATGAGCAGTGGGGAGGGGCAGAGGGAGAGGGAGAAGCAGACTCCCCACAGAGCAGGGAGCCCTACGTGGGGCTCAAACCTAGGACCTGGAGATCACGACCCCTGCTGAAGGTAGAGGCTAACCAACTGAGCCACCCAGGCGCCCCTCCTTATGATTTTCTTAATAACATTCTCTTTTCTCTAGCTTACTTACTGTTAGATTACAGCATATAATACATATAACATACAAAATATGTGTTATCTGTAAGGCTTCTGGTCAACAATAGGCTATTAGTAGTTAAGTTCTGGGGGAATCTAAAGTTATACCTGGATTTTTGGCTGCATGGGGAGGGGGGTCAGTGCCCCTAACCTCAGCATTGTTTAAGGGTCAACTGTACTTAGAGATTAAAACTGTCGGCCTAGAATTCCATACTTGGTGAAAATATCTTTCAAAAATAAAGGTAATTTTTCAATGTCAGAGAAAGATGTTACAAATAAGCAAGGCTGAAGCTACAGTGAACCCTACTGTGGTGGATATGAATCAGAGATATCAGTATCTGCTAATATATATATATACACACACATATATGTATATATACTATACATATATATCTGCTAATACACACACACACACACATATATAATGTCAGTTTGATTCAAAGCAAATTCTGAAATGTAGAACATGTAGATGTTTCAGTCATGTTTAAAACTGCTCTTTGGTAGAAGTAAACCCCTCCCAATGATATTTGACAGATGGTAAATTCTACATCACAACACTAAATACCAAAGCTATTCTTTGTGAACAGGAGATTGGTAAGCTATTCTTTATGAACAGGAGATTTCAATAAAAGATATTAAGAGAATGCTGGACTCTTTCAATTTACTGTAATCCAATCAAATACCCCTATCTTTGCCTAGAGAAATACAAATACTCTGTTTTGCATACTGCAGATAATGTGAAGAATGGAATTTCTAGGCATTCCTTGAAAAAATTATAATTTAGTGATAAGTACTGCTAACCACATTCTTGGATTGTACTAAATTATGAATATAATTTTTTTCCATAGCAAATGGCTTTAGCAAATAAGAAACAAATTATCCAAATGTCATTAACTGCAAAAATTTAGGGACTCACTTCTCACATTGTACAGTGAAACTTATAATTTTTTTCCAAGTAGCTGTATACCTAAATTTTTCTAAACATAATTTGGCATAAATATACTAAGTGTTAATAAGGCTTATGTTTGGCCCAATAATTTCATATACACATATGTTTTCTGAGGAATTAATCAATGATGTAAACATAGAGTGTATTCATAACAGCTTCATTTATTATAATTAAATAAACTGACAACAAACTATCTAAAGATTGGGAATGATTAAATAAATTATGGTACAAATTATGGTATTATCCAAGCTAGAATATTATTAGCCATTATAAGTCATGTTATTTAAAGATATTTAATAACATGGCTACTTTTATTCCATTTTGTTCATTTTATGCATCTATAGAGATCTTTTGAAATCCTTTCTAGAAAAAAGCATGGCTGAAATGTGGCAGTAAGCTAGGAGGTGGAATTCACCCACCATTATACTATAAGCAGGTTTCAACTTGCTTGGATAGTATAAACCCAATTTTGTTTTGAAACAAAGAGCACAGAACAAAGGCTTTTTATACACTTCTATAATTTCATAATTGGGAAAACATCATTTTAAAGTTAGAGATACAATTATGAAGAGATAGCTTGAGAAATAATTGCCCAAAGATTTAAAACACAAAATTTTAATACTCAGTGACTGTGAGAACCATAAATATCTATATCTTTACAATACTGATTAAATTTATTATGGAAGAAGTGGTATTATTTTGAACAGGTACAAACATCAGAGATTAGCTGTCTGAGCATATTTAAACAACCTGTCCCCTGTTCAGCTTATACAAATATTGTTTTTATCATTACACAAGGATTCAGAGAACTTGTAGTACAAAGGTTAAAACTCATCCAAAATCTCAAAACAGTATTTAGATCAGTGGTATACCCTCAGAAAAAAACTGACAAGCATTCTCTAAATATGAATATTTATTTATAGAATACACATGTATGATGATTTAATAGATTATATAAATTATAAAACATAAAAATGGGATAAGATGTAAATAAAATAAACATTTTAAATAACTAATTTATTAATGGACGGAAAAAATCTTTTAGCTCTCACTAAAATTTAGTATTGATAATATCTGTCAGTGATAGCAATGTGATTAAATAAATTTCATTAATTTTAAGTCTTGGTTTCATATTCCATGATAAAGTAATTTAAAGATTCCAACTTCTGTTTATTGATATTTGATTTAGCGGCCTCAGACTTGAAAAAAAAACCACAAAGATACCCAAATTCAAATGGAAGAAGCTCTTGGTGGCTGTGTTTACTAATCCATGACATTAATTTTTCAATCCCATTCACCAATTATGTAAAGATTTTTGTTGAAATGTGCTAGTAAAGATATATTTTCCTGCCATCATCAATTGTTTTTATAAGCTAATAAGATGTTCCACATTTATATATTAAACAGATGATTTGAAAACCAACAGAAATCCTTTATTTGGAAGATTTTAAACAGATTAGAAAATTTTGTTATCAACTTTTTAAAGAGGGCAGATATTCATTATATGGCTAAAATCATATGATGGAAGGGTTCCTAAAATACATATTCAAAATGTTCTTGCTATAGCAAGGGTCAGCAAACTATATCCAGTCTACTATCTGTTTCTGTAAATAAAGTTTTATTGGAACACAGCCATACCCATTCATTTATATGTCGTTTATGGTTGCTTTCATGATACAATGGCAGAGCTGAGTAGCTCCAACAGAAAGTATATGGCCTGCAAAGCTGAAATATTTGTTATCTGAACCTTTACAGGAAAAATGTGCTCAACTCTGCTCTATACTATCAATTTTCATCAAAAAGCAGTTAACTTTCTCACTCAGGTTTACCTCACAGTTAAATTGTGTTTATTTTTTCAGAAAAAAAAATTTTTTTTTTAAAGATTTTATTTATTTTTATTTGACACAGAGAGAGAGACAGTGAGAGAGAGAGCACAAGCAGGGGGAGCGGCAGGCAGAGGCAGAGGGAGAAGCAGGCTGCCTGCTGAGCAAGGAGCCTGATGCGGGGCTCAATCCCAGGACCCTGGGATCATGACCTGAGCTGAAGGCAGCCGCTTAATCGACTGAGCCACCCAGGTGCCCCCAGAAAATTTTTTTTCAGAAAATATTTTCTAAGAAAGCTACATGTCATTCCTGAAAAGGACAAATTTCAAACAGCAAATATCAAACATTTTCTAACTCATCTTTAAGTTTGACAACCTCGAGGTAAAAGAGGCATTTATGGTTATTCTACCTTTTTTGGCAAAGTATTATACAGACTCTACTATTTAAGATAATATAACTTGTATACGTACTTAACCTGGATTAGCTAAAAATGTAATCCGTGGCAACATACTGCAAGCAAACCAGATATGGTGTGACTGTCAACCCCTTCCAGACCTCCAACCTCCACTCTTTTCTAGAATATGTCCTTCTTGTTTATAACTCATGTGACACACAAACTGAAAGCATCAATATCAATTTATGCATTACCAAAATGTAACTGCTTTTTAAAAATCTTTTTAAAAAATTGATTGATTGATTTTTAGTGATCTCTATACCCAACGTGGGGCTCAAACTCACGACCCTGAGATCAAGAGTCGCATGCTCTGACTGAGCCAGCCAGGTGCCCCCAAATTTAATAACCTTTTTATTTTATTTTATTTATTTATTTTTTTAAAGATTTTATTCATTTATTTGACAGAGAGAGATACAGCGAGAGAGGGAACACAAGCAGGGGGAGTGGGAGAGGGAGAAGCAGGCTCCCTGCCGAGCAGGGAGCCCGATGCGGGGCTCGATCCCAGGACCCTGGGATCATGACCCGAGCCGAAGGCAGACGCTTAACGACTGAGCCACCCAGGCGCCCTTTAATAGCTTTTTTAAAAACAAAAACAGATGAAAGAAAAAAAGGAAAAGAAAGGAAAAATCCTGTACTTTTTTCCTATATTCCAATAGATAGATCAGTGCCTACCCTTAAGGGTACATAGCCACTCTGTAGACCTCTAATACAACTCACTGAAATTAAAATTTTTATATACAGTAAATGAAACATTAGAATACCTAGAGTATGTCAGATTCCATAATTACTCACTCAGTTTGCTAAAATTAGCTTAGGTCATAGCAGTAAATGATGTGGCTATCTTATTCCTCATAGAACACTAGGAATACTTTACTCAGATTAGCCATTCCCTCCTGCAGGCAACTAGTAAAGTGAGTGATTAAACTATTAATATAAACTAAATTTTCCCATCTTGTTCCCCTCCACTAAATTTATATAAGCTCCAGATCCTAATCAAGAAAGCTTTATAAGTACTTTCTTTTTTTTTTTTTTAAGATTTTATTTATTTATTCATTTGATAGAGAGAGACAGGGAGAGAGGGAACACAAGCAGGAGGAGTGGGAGAGGGAGAAGCAGGATTCCTGTGGAGCAGGGAGCCCGACGTGGGGCTTGATCCAGGACGCTGGGATCATGACCTGAGCTGAAGGCAGACGCTTAACGACTGAGCCACCCAGGCGCCCCTATAAGTATTTTCTTTAAAAAAAAGTGTAAGTTGAAATTTGACCAACCAATATAAAAATGGAAGAACTCCAGGTTTGGGGAAAACTGATTTTGTTCATTATTCTGCCACTGAGTGAAATAGGAAATATAGAAGGCTATGATTTGGCTAGAAAAAAATAATTATTTGGTCTTGTACTTGTTGAATTAGAAGAATCTATAGAGATACTAGCCTTGAAAATGAGGAGGAGGGGCGCCTGGGTGGCTCAGTTGGTTAAGCGACTGCCTTCGGCTCAGGTCATGATCCTGGAGTCCCAGGATCGAGTCCCGCATCGGGCTCCCTGCTCGGCAGGGAGCCTGCTTCTCCCTCTGACCCTCCCCTCTCTCATGCTCTCTCTCTCTCATTCTCGCTCTCAAATAAATAAATAAAATCTTTAAAAAAAAAAAATGAGGAGGAATCCTTTCTTAGGGAAAAGTGAAAAGAAAAGAAAAACAAAGAAGGACATGGTGACCAATTAAATATGAAAGAACAAAAAACTGCCAGAGTTTTTCTTCACACCTAATTGGTCGCCAAGTCCTGTGAATTTTAAAATGTCTCATACTCTATTCCCTTTTTTCTGACTCTGATGTAGTTAAACCCTTATCTTCAAACAGACATATTTTCAAAATAGCCTTCTTGAGGATTTCTTGTCTCCAATGTCTCTTCATCTTTCACATTATAATTATCTTCTATAACAATATGATCACCTCATTACTGCACACAAAAAACTGACATGTTCCCATTTATAGCATTTGGTTGAATTTACTGATTTTAACTAGAGTTTCAGACTCAACCACATCACTCTTATTTTATAAACCCTTCACAGTTCCCTCTTCAACTAGCTTGGCTGATTTTACACTTTTTGCTAGCTTTAACTCATGTTTTAGTAATCAATCAGCAGGGATTTATTGACTGTTGTACATTGTACTAGGTTTATAATACTTGCCCTATCCTCACAGATCTTAAACTCTAGTTGGACACTGTAAGACCAATAATCTTTTAGAAACTGCTACATTGTTGAGGACTTAATTGTTCTGTGACTATTGTGTGATTGGAAATCAAAGAAAGGAGATAACAAAAAATTAAGGAAAGACCTCAAGGAGGAGGTGGAATTTTAGTTTCAAGTTGAGAGGTAGGCAACACACAGAATGATAGGAAAGGGATTTAATAATTATAGAGGAATCTGACAAAAATGAAAGTGTCAGGAGAGCTATGAGAAAAGCCAGTAGGGGGCGCCTGGGTGGCTCAGTCGTTAAGTGTCTGCCTTCGGCTCTGGTCATGATCCCAGGGTCCTGGGATTGAGCCCTACATCGGGCTCTCTGCTCAGCGGGAAGCCTGCTTCTCCCTCTCCCACTCTCCCGCTTGTGTTCCCTCTCTCGAAGTCTCTCTCTCTGTCAAATAAATAAATAAAATCTTTTTTAAAAAAAGGAAAAGCCAGTGGGGAGGGAATTAACAGGGGAACTGTAAAGATGCAGGACACTAGTAATGGGGAACAATGAGATAACAACCTTGGCTAAGGAAGGTGTATTTCATTATAGAATGTCTTGGAAGCCAGCCAGAAGCATTTAAATTTGACTATATAAACACCAATTAATGAAAAGGGAAGAGATGGCATAAGAAGATTATCTTTTTTTTTGAGATTTTATTTATTTATTGGTCAGAGAGAGAGAGCACATGCACAAGCAGCGGGAGAGGCAGGCAGAAAGAGAAGCAGGCTCCCCGCTGAGCAAGGAGCCCCATGTGGGGCTCGATCCCTGGACCCTGGGATCATGACCTGAGCAGAAAGCAGCCGCTTAACCGACTGAGCCACCCAAGCGTCCCAAGATTATCCTAGTATACATATTCAGGCATATGAAAGAGAGAGACAGGCAAACAGAGACATTTGGAAAGAAATTATAGGGCTTAAAGAGACTACAGTTAAATCGAAGAAATTGTCAAAGAAGAGTACATAGTTTCAAAGGCCTTGAAACTATGAAAATGGAGATATCACTAGAATAAACAGGATGTGAAATGAAGAAGGTTTGAGAATGGGGAGGAGATGGTTTTGGATATGTTAGACTTAAGCATCTCCAAGTGGAGCTATCCTGAGTCTATTCTATAGTGTAATACCTGGATGAAGCCAAGAAACCAGGGTGAAATAAATAGGTAGAGTGATCTATCAATGCCTTATACCCATTTAGTCTTTAAAACCATGTATTATTAATTTTGAGCTTCAAAATCCAGGAAGGTAGAAGAGCAGAAATTAACATCTTCACTTCACAAATTATTATTTATTTATTTTTTATTTATTTATTGAGAGAGATAGTGATAGAGAGAGAGCATGAGAGGGGGAGAGGCGGAGGGAGAGGCAGACTCCCTGCCGAGCAGTGAGCCCGATGCGGGACTCGATCCCGGGACTTCAGGATCATGACCTGAGCCGAAGGCAGTCGCTTAAACAACTGAGCCACCCAGGCGCCCCTTCACTTCACAAATTAATGTTAATAATTCATGTGACTTGCCCAAAGTCAAAAAAAGTTGTTAGCAGCAGAGCCAAGAAAATTCTAGTTTCTTACTCTTGCCATTATACTCCTGGCTTTCAAGAAGCAAGCAAAATTCAAGGCTCTTCTTCCAAAAAGAGCCGTCAGCATAGAAGCAACAAATGAGGCTATGAGAATGTATAATTCTTTGAGGGCAGAGGAAGAGAAAAAGAAAGGATTTCTTGCAGATAGATAGAATTAATTAAAATGTGGAAGGAAGAGAACTCAGCAAGAGACACCACCAAGTTGACAAGAGTACTCAAGAGAGTAGGGAAAAAATCAAAACCAGGAAAGTGCAGAGTTAGGAAAGCCAAAAATGGAGTAAGTACTCAGTGATCTTAAATGCCAAAGTTGGAAGAAGGTGATTTGGCATGGAGGTAACACATGTGATGGTTGAATTTTTTTTTTCTTTCAAAAATTTAACTTGAGATATTGGGGGAAAAAATCCTTCAATGTTTACTATCAACATCTATCTGTTATACTATGCACTTTATATTTCATACATTAAACTTCTACTTCACAAGTTATATTAACATAAATGAGTGTGGAATGTTTTTCTTTTCTTTTCTTTTTTTTTTTAAAGATTTTATTTATTTATTCATTAGAGACACAGAGAGAGAGGCAGAGGGAGAAGCAGGCTCCCAAGGAGCAGGGAGCCCGACGTGGGACTCGACCCCAGGACCCTGAGATCATGACCCGAGCCGAAGGCAAACGCTTAACCATCTGAGCCACCCAGGCGCCCTGGAATGTTTTTCAATCTTGAAAAATTATAAAGTCTAAAAAAAAAAGCTCAAATATATTTCAACATAACCTGATCAGTTTTTTCACTTTATATTTGGCAAAAAATATTTTCAGCTTTATCTTCTCCATATTTGAGGGGCTTTTGAAAAACATAAATAATAGTTTGCTTTTTGCTGTGATCTATTTTACTAAATCAAAGTCCCAGTAAAGGAAAAGAATGAGGGCTATAAAAAAGAAAAACTAAAAAAAAAAAAAAAAAAGGAAAACTATACATACACTCCAAGTAAAATTACAGATGAAGTAACTTACTAAGTTTTTATAATAATTGTTAATAGAAATAATATGGTCAATGTCTTGATCCTATACACACCTCTGTCTTAAGTGGAAGCTACCATGGAAAGAAGAGTGAGCTACTTTATCCTTGTTTTAACATGACAAACATATTTTCAACTTTATAACTAAAATTAACTTCCATTAGTGATATTTTTAGAATGCAGCACCATCTTTGCACTGATCAAGTTTAGAAAGGCCCTTGGAAATTATATTTATCTTAAAGTTTTAAAAAAATTAATATGACATTTAATTAAAAATTTAAAAGACACAGAGCCAACTAAACAACTTGCTACTGACCTTGTTCAAGTCTGAAGAGGGTCTTTTCCAGCTTTTCCATTTCGTTCAGAAGTAAAATTCTAATCTGTTTACTGTGTCCCATTTTGGCTTCTAGAAGACTTGAAATCTTTCAGAAGAATTAAAAGAACTCCGAAATCGAATGAGTTACCCCTATGAAACAAAAAGGAATTAAGATAAAGAAAATAACTATTACCTTAAATTCTTTAAGGCTGACAGCCGCACTTACATGTTCTAAATGTGTTTTAACCCTAGCAGAGCAAAGAGAATGAATTTTAGAAGACCTGAGAAGGCAAATTAATAGTTTCCTCCCTTCGAGCACAATAGGACCAAAGCAAAAACTATTGTGTTATAGATTCTTAAAATTAAAACAAAAAACAAACAAAACTAAATTATTCTCAGAGAAAAGCAATACGTTTTGGAAAGCCTGGATTTGGGCCGGGGGGAAATTTCCCGGTCCCAAGCCAAAAGGCTTTGAAGACTACAAATGGCACTTCTGCTTACAAGAGATTAGTCTGCTCAAAGATAACAGGTGGGAGAGCTCCCCATTCCCAAATTCGGGTTGGAAGCCACCAATGGGGAGATGAGAACAGAGGGAAGCAGATGTCGCCCCTGGAATAGCTGCTGCAGACACAGGATGGACAGACCGAGCTATAGATAGAACACATTTCCCAGAGAGGCCAGCGGCATTCCTAGCACTTACACTGAGCAAGTTATACGTGCGGCTTCTGGGACACTGCAGGACCCGCGACTCCGGGGTTGGAGTCGGGGGAGGAGACGTGAGGGAAAGCAAAAGGGGAAAGGCAGGCTGCCCGGGCGCAAAAGGCAGCCCCCGACGAGGAGGGCCGGGCGCCGTGAAGGGCAAAGGGCGGGGCGGCCGCAGCGGGGCCAGGGCCGAGGCCGCCGTGCGAACGGCAGAAAGCTTCTCCGTGACTCCGCCTCGCGCTGCTCCGCGAGGAGACCCTCGACCCCACCTGGCCTCGAGTGCACACGCCAGGGTGGAGCTGTCAGGTCCCCTCGCCCACTTCCGGGCGGCTCTGCGCCGGCTCGCCGCGTCCGCTAGTCTCGCGAGACTGTGGTCAGCGGGGCCGGGGTCGGGAGGCGGTAGCGGCCGAAGCTGCGAGCTGCTTTTTTTTCTCGCTGCTGTGGAGGTGCGAGGTCCGGGTTGTGCACCTGCTTTATCAGCCCGTGAGCTCCTGTTTGCACATTAAAATGTTGCGGTAGAAGGCTGCCACTAAGTTGAGCTGCACAACAGGGTCGTTTTGCGGAACAGCTGAATGGTGGGAGGCAAGCGACCTGGCTTCTAGTGCTTCTTCTACCACGAAGTGTTTTGTGTCTTTGCTTTGATTTTTTTAAAATTTAAAATATCTATTTATTGTTATATATATATATATTTTAAATTTTATTTATTTATTTGAGAGAGAGAGAGAGCACATGAGGGGGGAGGGTCAGAGGACGAAGCAGACTCCCTGCCGAGCAGGGAGCCCGATGCGGGACTCGATCCCGGGACTCCAGGATCATGACCTGAGCCGAAGGCAGTCGCTTAACCGACTGAGCCACCCAGGCACCCTATTGTTATATTTTTTTATGTGACCTAAGTTTGTGGCCCCAGTTCTCTGAATCTTGATTTCCCCATGTCTAAAATAAGGGGACTGTGTACAATCTCTGACATTCCATCCATGTGTCTACCAACTCTAGTCCTAACACAGGGCGCATCTTGAATGCAGAGATGGAACTACTAGGTAGGTGAAGTGTGGCCAGTTTACAAACAATTGAGGGTGCAAATACCACTTGTACAACGTGGTTGTATCTCATGTACACTGCATAGACCTGAAGGTTGTATGGGGTTAAGGATAAGGAGGGCACCTGTGGAGATGAGCACTGGGTGTTATACTCAACTAATGAATCGTTGAACACTACATCCAAAACAAATGATGTACTATATGCTGGCTAATTGAACATAATTAAAAAAATAAGACAGAAGAGCACTTGTTATACAATATGGGCTCAATAAATATAACTACAATTCCTTAAAAAAAAAAAAAGGATCTACAGACCTGTACCCCTGAAACAAGTAATATATGTTTTTTAAAAAAAGGATTTATACTGGCTATCGCTGTACATATTTTAGGCCAGAAATTTAGGATGTGGTACAGATGCCTATGGAGATTTAATGCCTGGGGAAAAGAAAACCCCTCTTGTAGAGCACTTTGAGGACACCTAAGGATCATGAGAAAACGGACAAAAGATTTGGAGTGTGGAGAAAAATCTTGCTTCCCTTATTGTGGAAATACTGTAGGTCCAAAAACAATAATGGTTTAAAAACTGAAGATCCTGAAATGTTTGTTTCAGATTTCTGAGAATGGCTAGTTGCAAGTGGTCCAAAACTGAGTTTGGGAATATGTAGTTCACTTATTCATTCAACTAGTATTTTTTGAGCACCTAGGATTTGCCAGGCATGGAAGTGAAACAAATTCACTGCCCTCATGGAACGCCTACATTTTATTTGTGGGAGACAGATAAACAAATTAAGTAAGTAAATTATATAAGATAATGAAAGGTTGTAAGAATAAAAAGAAGTGGGAAGTGGAAGTGTGGAAGAGTCAGGAGAGGGATGTTTGCAATTGTAAATACAATAGTCAGTGAAGGACTTGGTGGTAAATTGACATTTGATCCCAATCAGAGTAAGAGGAAGGAGGATATCCAGGGTAGAGGGTTACACACAGAGGTACAGAAGTGGAAAGGCCATGAGGTCTAGGAGCATATTTGGTGGATTCAAGGAGGCCACCAAAGCTGAGAAGAGAGTGGTAAGAAATTAGGACAGATAATGGAGTGGGCTTGGCAGCCAGATCTTATAAGGCTTTGTAGGCTATGGCAAGGATTTGGGCTTTTAATCAGGGCAAAAGAAACATTGGAGGATTTTGAACACAGGAGTGGCATAATCTGGTAGACCTTCTAAAAGGATTACTCTGCAACTTTATAGTTGAGACATGCTAGAAGTGTAAAATAGCTAAATAAGCTGGAGGGTGTGGTGACGAAGGAAGCAAGATCAGTTATTTCAGTTAACCAAGAGATACTGGTGTGTGTGTGTGTGTGTGAGAGAGAGAGAGAGAGAGAGAGAAAGAAAAGAAGGTATAGTAGTAAAGGTGGTAAGAAGTTTTGAATTATGGATCTATTTTGAAAGTAGAGCTTATACTGATGGATAGAAAGGAGTCATGGATGATTCTAAGATTTTTAGCTTGAGCAATCAGAAGATTACTGTCCAATAGAAATACATGAAAAAAAAAAAAAAGAAAAGAAATATGTGCCACATAGGTAAAAAAATCTTTTTTTTTTTTTTTAAAGATTTTATTTATTTATTTGACAGAGAGACACAGCGAGAGAGGGAACACAAGCAGTGGGAGCAGGAGAGGGAGAAGCAGGTTTCCTGCCCAGCAGGGAGCCCGATGTGGGGCTCGATCCCAGAACCCTGGGATCATGACCTGAGCTGAAGGCAGACGCTTAACGACTGAGCCACCCAGGCGCCCCGGTAAAAAAAAATCTTTCAAGTAGCATCAAAAAAGTAAAAAGAAACAGGTGAAATTAATTTTAAAGATTTTATTTATTTATTTGACAGAAAGAGACATAGCAAGAGAAGAAACACAAGCAAGGGGAATGAGAGAGGGAGAAGCAGGCTTCCTGCTGAGCAGGGCGCCCCATGCACAGCTTGATCCCAGGCCCCTGGGATCATGACCTGAGCTGAAGGCACCCCAGGTGAAATTAATTTTAATAATATATTTGATTTAACTCAGTATATCTTAAACATTATTTAAACATGCAATCAATATAAAATGTTACTGAGATATTTTAGGTTCTTTTTTCCTGCTAAGTCTTCAAAATTTGGTGTGTATTTTACACTTCAGCATGTCTCAATTATGATAGATACATTTCAAGCACTCCATAGCTTTGTGGCTAGTGGCTAGTGGCTACCATTTGGACAGTGCAGAAGAAGCTACCATTTAATGAGAGAGGAAGAAAAGGGAAGGAACAGAATTGGAGGATGAAATTCAGGAGTTTGGTTGTAGACTATCAGTAACCAAGTGAAGATAACTATTCATTTGTTTGACATGACTGTCAAATAGCCAAGTGGAGATACTGAATGATCACTCGTAGCCCTGGTCTCTACAGTAGTGTTTTTCAAATTGTAAGTCATAACCCATTGAGGGTTGTAAAAGTAATTTGTTAGTTGCAACCAATGATTTTTATTTTTTTTTTTAAAGATTTTTATTTATTATTTGTCAGAGAGAGTGCGTGGCAACGCAAGCCCAAGCAGGGGGAGCGGCGGGCAGAGGGAGAAGCAGGCTCCCTGCTGAGCAAGGAGCCCGATGACGGGACTCGATCCCAGGACCCTGGGATCACAACCTGAGCCAAAGGCAGACGCTTAACCGACTGATCCACCCAGGCACTCCAGCCAAAGGCAGACACTTAACCGACTGAGCTACCCAGGCGTCCCTGCAACCAACGATTTTTAAAATAAAATAGGAAAGAGCTGAATGCACTGTACCTGGTAAGACTATTATTTCTAAAAACTTCTGTTTCTATTATTTTTTGTTGTACTGGGTCATGTAATCCTCCAAGGGGTCATGGTCAAACATGTTTGAGAGCCACTGCTCTAGGGTGTATGCTGTAGAAAAGCATAATAATTCATGATTATGAAATGTGCCTGGTTTTCAACCCAGCTCTGCCCCTAACTCGCTGTGAAGCTTTGGAAAATACTCAACCTTTTTGTGCTTTGGTTTTTACCAAATAGGGATAAACATAGAAGCTACTATTAATTTCTTTTATTCTTTTTTTGAGATTTTATTTATTCATTTGACAGAGAGAGAGAGAGAGGGAACACAAGCAGGGGGAGTGGGAGAGGGAGAGGGAGAAACAGGCCTCCTGCAGAGCAGAGAGCCCGATGTGGGGCTCGATCCCAGGATCCTGGGATCATGACCTGAGCCGAAGGCCGACTCTTAACAACTGAGCCACCCAGGTGCCCCTAGAAGCTACTATTAATTGAATGGGGTCTTAGAACTGTGCCTGAGACGTACTAAGTACTGTGGAAGTACAAATATTAGAGTGGGACCCTAACTGATGTGAAACACAGTTCATGTTCATGTTTGTCTTCAGGCTCTCCTACCCATACCCCCTTCCACTTTCAGTCTATCCCATGACCCTCTCATTGCACTGCCCTCCTGTTCATCACTCTTCTCCAGAGCTCCAAAATTAGCCTTTCTTGCTGTCCCTCCGCCAGCAAAACTGTCACGTTAGTGCCCAATATTTTAGCTAGAAATAAGGAGTAAAACAGACTGACGAAATGAATTCCTTTAGTGGGGAATTATTCTTATACAAATGCTTGAATTTTAAAAGATCTGTCAATCCAAATGATCTTAATTTTGGAAATTTCATATTGTGAAAGGAAGTGAGGAATGTTAAGTAATGAAAACACCACGATTCAATGTGACGTGTCTCCAAGATGACATTTACAAGCCACATAGTGCCCTTTTTAAAAAAGTCACACTAGTGTGCTATTTGTGACGTTCTTGGAATGCCAGTGAATTTGCTGTCTAGGGCTACAGTGGTGCCATGTGCTGTCTTCATTTTGGCAAACATTTGTCATGAGCCTGTCCTGTGCATAACAGTGATCTATATATACACAATAATCTCATGCTGGAGTTGTCAGGAGAAGAATCTCCTTGAGGAACATCTGATGGATAATCTCAGCTATTTGGCAGTGACTCTAGGGTTTTCTAAAACATTGATATTAATGTATTTGGGGAGTGGGAGAAGGGCTATAGTCAGAAGGGTCAGAAAACACTACAGTGTTTCTTAAGGTCTGTGTATGTGTGTGTCTGTTTTTGGAAAGGAAAGGAGTTATTTGGGGTATTATGTATAGTTCATAGTCCCAATCCTGTGATAATTTGGGTCTGAAGTGGACAAGTCTGCCTCATTTAGTTTTTATATCCATCAGCATTTTTGGTGTATTTTATTTTGTAGCAATAATATACTGATATTGTTAATAATATTATTTTGTAAAATTTGGAATTGTGTTTCCAAAATCTCTTCTAAATTGAACAATTTATTCTGCACTTTTTTGAAATATCCAGATTTAGCCAGTGAAGAGAAGGGGAGATAGGAAAGGAAATAGAGTTGACGTCAGACAAGTAGAAGGACCTAATATAATGACAGAGATATGGAAACCAGAGAGAGATTTTTTGAAAAGGGGTCGTACAATATAAAGAAAATGGACTTTGGAAACAAACCAGAGATTAGTTTTATTCTCTCTGAATTACAGTTGATTCATCTGTAAAATGAAGAGAATAACACTTCACTTGGAGGATCATTATGAAGATTAGATGAAATAATGAAAGCATTTATCAAAAATCAGGCTTTTAATAAGTGATAGTTTAAAAAGAGAAGGGCTGATGGCTAGTTGTCTTTGCTGGGTGAGGATGGCAGTTAGACAAAGCAGATGAAGAAGAGGCTCCCAGAGCATGGGAATCAAAAGACATAATCAAAAGGTATCTTACTCAGTGAAGAGGGAGTATAAAAGTGAGTTCATAGAGTGAAGTCAGAGCCCAAGGTTTTAGCCTAAATTATAGAAAACAGAGGAAGGACGTTAAGAATGAAGTAAGGTTTAGTTGCTGTGCAATTAATATTTGTTAGAAAAATTATAGAGATGCACATATATAGAGGTAAAGATAGTTGTATTTTATTTATTTTTATTATTTATTTACTTTTTTAAAGTGATTACATACAACTCTTTTTTTTTTTTAAAGATTTTATTTATTTATCAGAGAGAGAGAGCACAAGCGGGGGAGTGGCAGGCAGAGGGAGAAGCAGGCTCTCCACTGAGCAAGGAGCCTGATGCGGGACTCAATCCCAGGACCCCGGGATCGTGACCTGAGCCTGAGGCAGACACTTAACCAATTGAGCCACAACTGAGCCCTGATGTTTTTATTAAAAAACAAAAAAATAACTGTCAAAACTTGGGCTCTTAGAGCTTGCATAGGAAAAGTCATTTAAAAAGTCTTAAGCATCAGGGTGCCTGGGTGACTCAGTTGGTTAAGTGTCTCCCTTTGGTTCAGGTCATGATTCCAGGGTCCTGGGATGGAGCCTAGCATGGGCCTCCGTGCTCAGTGGGGGGGTCTGCTTCCCCCCCTTCCCTCTGCCCCTCCCCTCGCTCGCTCTCTCTGTCTCTCAAATAAATAAATGAATAAGTCTTTTAAAAAAGTCCTAAGCATTGATATAACAAATAAACCAAAAACAGTGTATGGAATGCTTGGAAACCATGATAGGAAGAAACTCGAGATGGTTTTTTAATGGTGATATTTTCTTTTTTCTAACGATAGGTCTTATAAAATGTTCTTTGGCCCCAAATTTAAAGCTAAATCATTTTACCCTTGCAAATAAATTTAACTTCCTTTTGAAATCCTGACTCCAGAGTTTCCCTGTAGAAAGGTTTAGAGTTGGCAGTCTGGTTGGGGAGAAAGGACAAGAGAAGGAGGGCTTGAGCTGATTTTCTATATTTGTAAGGACTACTTCAGCTGCATATGACAAAACAAAACAAAACAAAACAAAACAAAGCAACAGTGGCTTAAACAAGAGATAAATTTGTTTATCACATAAAACTTTAGAGGTGAGCAATTCAAAGCTGGTGTGGCAGCTCTGTAAAGTCATCAGGAAGCCAGGCTCTCTCCAGCTCACAGCTTCCTCCCTCTTATTATGTGGACCTTGTCATAGTACAAGAAGGCTACCAGAGCTCCAGCTATCATATCCAAGTTCGGGCAACATGATGGAGGAAGAGGAAAAGAAGGATGCACCTCCTCCCTTTAAGTATTCCTGGAAATACCAGACAGCATATCTGTTTCTATCTCATTCACCAAAACTTGGTCAGCTGCATCTAGGCAGCGGTGAGACTAGTCCAAACCCAGGTTTTGTTATTAAGGAAAGAGAGAATGAATAAGTAGTGTCTGTTACAGTTTGCATGTACTTTTTTATTTTAATTGTTTTCAAAGCGATACAGTTTGGAGCAGGAGGATGGAAGGTTCAGGGGGAATGTCTCCAAGAAAAAAAATGGGGAGGGGGCACCTGGCTGGCTCAGTTGGTAGAGTGTGTAACCCTTGATCTTGGGATTGTGAGGTTTTTTTTTTTTTAAGATTTTATTTATTCATTTGAGACACAGAGATACATACAGAGAAAGAGAGCGCCTGAGCAGGGGGAGCGGCAGAGAGAGAGGGAGAAGCAGGCTCCCCGCTGAGTCAGGAGCCCAATGTGGGGCTCGATTCCAGGACCCTGGGATCATGACCTGAGCAGAAAGCAGACCCTTAGCCATCTCAGCCACCCAGGCACCCCAGGGTTGTGAGTTTGAGCCCCACATGTGGCATAGAGATTGCTTAAAAAAAGAAAAGAAAAGGACAGAGAAAAGAAAAGAAAAAAGATGGAGCTGATTGTTTAGTGTGCTTGGCCACACTGAGAGATGTTTCACAAAAACCTTAGTTTTCTGTCAGAAAGCTTGGGGGTGATGAAGCAAACAAACTTGCCAAAAAAATTTAAAAAGTCCAGTTGGAGACTGCAGTTATAGATCTGTCAGCCAAATGAGCTTGCTACAACTAAACTCCAGAACCAGACAACTTACTCTCCCCATCACGGACGGATTGGGGAAATCATGCTCACTGCATGTTTATTCCCCAGAAAGAAGGACAGAGGTGAGCCAAGCTGACCAGTTATTTTTCCCAAATTTACCAACTAGGTAAATCACTCCCCCTCCCCAGGAATGGAGTGAGTTAACTAGAGCAAAGAGAAGCCAAAGGTTTGTTTAGAGAGGCTCTTTCTTTAAAAAAAATAGAATTAGGGAAAAACATTCATCTTCAGACATTATGCAAGTCCCTTAACCTCTTTTGTGCTCTACTTCCTAAGCTGTAATTTATTTTTCAAGTATATGTAAAAATAAAATGTCTGAAATGTTTCAAAAATTAATATATACCCTATAAATAGTTAATAACAGTTAATATTTAATGAACATCTAAGAGATGCCAGGCAGTGTTCTAAGCCCATTACGCGTACTAACTCAATTCCCAAAACAATATTATTATTACCCCTAATTTAAAGATATGGAAACTGAGTGCCCAAGCTTAAGTAACTTGTTTAAGGTCACATAGCGGTCAAGTGGAAGAATGTGATTTCAACTGCATTCTCAGTGATTCTGTTCAGTAAACTCTAAATCTGAGGGCACTGATGTTATTCCCATGGCGTGGAAATCAATAAAGGTTTTATAAATTGAATTTGGATGTTGCTGACTTTATATATGGCTTTGTCAACAGTGCGTTTGTTTTCTTTTAGGAATATTCTAGCTAATCTAATAGTCATCTCAGGACAGCTCCTTCAGGAAATCTTTCCCACCTTGCCCTTCCCACCATGGGTCTGGGTTAGGTGTGCCTCCTTCATGTCCTCTATTGTATGATATATGATATCATGTTAAATGAGGACTGTTTTTTTCTTTTTTTTTTTTTAAAGATTTTATTTATTTATTTGACAGAGAGAGACAACGCGAGAGAAGGAACGCAAGGGGAGTGGGAGAGGGAGAAGCAGGCTTTCCGCTGAGTGGGGAGCCTGGCGCAGGGCTTGATCCCAGGACCCTGGGATCATGACCTGAGCCGAAGGCAGACACGCTTAACGACTGAGCAACCCAGGCACCCCGATGACTGTCTTTTTCTTTTCTCCCTTTCTCACTAGAATTTTTGAGGCAGGGATTGTGTTTTCTGTCTCTGGACGGTAGAGTTGTAAAATTATTTGCACTTTTTAGATATACAAGAAAACTATAGTTTCTTCTTTCAAAATAATTTAAATAAGCCCTCTATTTTAGAATAGTTTGAGTTAAAAAAAATAGTTGCAGAGGGTATAGAGAGATCCCCATTTCTTCAAGCCCAGGTTCACCTATTGTTAACATCTTACAATAATAGTATGATGCATTTGTTACAATTAGTGAACTGAAATTGACACATTATTATAGTCCACAGTTTATTCAGATTTCCTCAGTTTTTACCTACTATCCTTTTTCTGTTCTGGGTTCCCATCAGGATACCACATTACTTTTAGTTGTCATGTTTCCTTAAACTGCTTTTGGCTGTGACGGTTTCTTAGATTTTCCTTTTTTATTTTTATTTAATTAATTAATTTTTAGATTTTTTTATATATTTATTTGAGAGAGAGAGAGAGCATGAGTGGAGGGGAATAGGGGCAGAGGTAGAGGGAGAAGCAGACTCCCCACTGAGCAGGGAGCCCGATGTGGGGCTTGATCCCAGGACCCTGAGATCATGACCTAAGCCGAAGGCAAACGCTTAACTGACTGAGCAACCAGGCGCCCCAGACTTATCTTTAAAAAAAAAAAGGAGTTTTATTGTTATGTAATTGATATATACCATTGTGTAAGTTCAAGATGTACAGTGTGTTGATTTGATACATTTATATATTGCAAATATGATTACCACTGTAGAGTTAGCTAACACCGTGCCACATCACATAATTATTTCTTTTTGGGGAGGAAAACCTTAAGACCTAGTCTCTTAGCAGGACCTAGTCTCTTTGAAGTTTATAACACAGTATTGTCTATAACCACTATGCTGTACAATAGATCTCCAGGATTTATTTATCTACTGGTTATAAGTTTGTAACCTTAAACAACATCTCCCTAGTTCCCCCATCCCCAGCCCCAATACATACTATATCTTTTTTATCCATTCATCCACTGACGGACACTTAGGTTGTTGCATATATATTTTATTCTTAAAAACTGCTCTCATCTCCTTTACTGCTCCTCAACTGCTAGATAGGCATGGGAAAACAAAAGTAATTTTAGTCTAGTCTATTTTAAAACTAAATCTAGGGGCACCTGGGTGGCTCAGTTGTTAAGCATCTGCCTTCGGCTCAGGTCATGATCCCAGGGTCCTGGGATCCTGTCCCGCATCGGGCTCCCTGCTCGGCGGGAAGCCTGCTTCCCTCTCCCACTCCCCCTGCTTCTCCCTCTCCCACTCCCCCTGCTTGTGTTCCCTCTCTCGCTGTGTCTGTCAAATAAAACAAACAAACAAACAAGGTTAAATAATCTCTTTAGGGAAGGCTGGGTGGCTTAGTCGTTAAGCGTCTGCTTTGGGCTCAGGTCATGATCCTGGAGTCCTGGGACAGAGCCCCACATCGGGCTCCCTGTTCAGCGGGAAGCCTCCTTCTCCTTCTTCCACTCCCCCTGCTTGTGTTCCTGCTCTCGTTATCTCTCTCTGTGTCAAATATATAAATAGGATCTTTAAAAAAAAAAAAAAATCTCTTTAACTCTGTTTCTATGAAATAATTGTTTTATTGTTTCCATCCCCATTCCTCTCCTTACTTATAAATTGTGTCTGGCACACAGAATAGGATCTTACATGAAATCATTGCATTGGAGGAGTTGAACTCTGTGACCTTGAACTGGGCATTGTGCAGGGGCTGATGTTACCTAAAGTACATCTGTATAATCCTGTTCCTGGTTATCCTGTTGACAAAGGCTACTGATGTCTATAGCTGGTAACTTCCTGGTCATTCTTTCTTGGCTTGGTCAGAGCCTAGAAGCCCTCCCTGCTGCCTCAGACTTCCTTGATGTCCTACTTTCACTGAAGACCCCTCTGAGTATCTGAAGTGTTCTCAGCCTGGTCCAAGGCACAAGATATCCATTTCATAAGACTTTGCTGGAGCCACCTCACCTCTGCCATGATGGATCCATGTAATATGTGCTGGGGATGAAAACTAGGTCCCGTCTGTAACTGATGTCCTTGCTTTACCCTTCTAATCATGCTGGGACTCCCCTTTTTGGACCTCTGCCCTACTTTTTTTTTTTTGCCTAGCATAGCACTCTTCACCCAGAGTTCAAAACAGAGCAGAACAAAAAGTCCTCTGTGCATTTGACAAATACTGTACCTACTGTGTGCTAAGCACTGTTCTAGACACTGGAGGTACAGTAATGAACAAAGCAGACATGAATCCTTGACTATCTGGAGTTTATTTTCGAAAAATGCCCTGAACCTCTCTGGCTTGTTTCCATTAGGACACATCAAACTGTTTCTCTCACCTCCCTCTCTCTTTAGATGGTCTCATTTTCACAATTACCAAACCCAGAAGGAATGGATTTCCCTTTTTTTTTTCCTGCTAGGAGCTACCTCATTAGTCCCCACCTCTAATATGTTAAATGAGAGATAAAAGAACTTAGGGGGACTCCTGGGTGGCTCAGTCAGTTAAGCATCTGCCTTCAGCTCAGGTCCTGATCCCAGGGTCCTGGGATGGAGTCCTGCATCAGGCTCCTTGCTCAGTGGGGAGTCTGCTTCTTCCTCTGCCTGCTGCTCCCTCTGCTTGTGCTCTCTCTCTCTCTGTCTCTGATAAATAAATCTTTAAAAAATAACTTAGAAAATTTTTCTCTATCAAAAATGCCTATAGTCTTGCAGCAGAATCATGTTTTGAATGTCAGGTGTTTAATATTAGCTTGTCTTTTTCTTTGCATTAATTCTTTAACAATCCAAGTCCCCTACTGAGGCAGATGGGTGTCTTAGGCCTAATGGCAGAAAGTCTTGTATGTTGCAAAGGCAAATGAGAAAGGCACACTGATATCTTTAATTAATTCAAAATGGATCAAAGACTTAAAATGTAAAACTAAATGACTATAAATATGTATATATATAATCTATAAATATAGTTTATAGCGCTGTAACTACAGAACTATATAAGTCTTAGAAGAAAACTTAGGGCAAAATTCATGATACTGGATTTGGAAATGATTTCTTGGATATGACATAAAAGGCATGGACAATAACAAAAATAAGCATATTGCACTTCATGAAAATTAAAAACTCTTGTGCAAGAAAGGACGCAATCAAGAGAATGAAAATTCAGCCCATGGAATGGGAGAAAATCCTTGCATATCCATATCCAATAAAGGATTAATATACAGAATATATGGGGGAACTCAACAACAAAAAAACAAACAAATCAATTCAAAAATTGGCAAAGGACTCGAATAAACAATTCTCTGAAGAAGATATACAAATGGTCAAGAAGCACATGAAAAGATGTTCAATATCACTAATCATTAGGAAAATGCAAATCAAAACCGCTGTGAGATACCACCTCATACCCACAGATGGCTACTGTAAGAAAGAAAGAAAGGTTTTCTACTGTAAGATAATATAATCTGTGAACAGAGATAATTTTACTTCCTTTTAAATTTGGATGCCCTTTCTTTTTTTTTTTTTTTTTCATAATTGCTCTGGCTAGGACTTCTAGTACTATATATATATTTTTTTTAATTTTATTTATTCATTTAAGACACAGAGATACAGAGAGAGAGAGAGAGAGCATGAGCAGGGGGAGCAGCAGAGGGAGAGGGAGAAGCAGGCTCCCCTCTGAGCCAGGAGCCCTATGGGGGCTCGATTCCAGGACCCTGGGATCAGGACCTGAGCTGAAGGCAGACGCTTAACCATCTGAGCCACCCAGGCGCCCTCTAGTACTATATTTAATAGAAGTGGTGAAAATGGGCACTTTGCCTGTTGTTCTTCATCTTAGAGGAAAAACTTTCAGGCTTTCACCATTGAGCATAATGTTTGCTGTGGATTTTCCCAAACAAAGCTTTTATTTGTTAAGGTAGTTTCTTTTTTTTTTTTAATTTAATTTAATTTTATTTAAATTCAGTTAATTAACATATAATGTATTATTAGTTTCAGAGGTAGAGTTGAGTGATTCATTAGTCCTATATAACACCCAGTGCTCATTACATCACGTGCCTTCCTTAATGCCCATTACCCAGTTACCCCATCCCCCCACCTAGCTCCCCTCCAGCAACCCTGTTTGTTTCCCATAGTTAAGAGTCTCTTATGATTTGTCTCCCTCTCTGATTTTGTCTTATTTTATTCTCTCCTCTCTTCCCCTATGATTCCCTGTTTTATTTCTTAAATTCCACATACGAGTGTTGAGTGTTGTTTCATAAAAAGGGGTTAAGTTTTGCCAAAAGTTTTTTTCTGCACCTATTGAGATGATATTTTATTTCTTTTTAAAAACATGCATCCCCCCCAAAAAATAAAAACATTCATTTCCTTTTCCTTTTGAAATGTCACAGGGTTTGAATTTGTTGTATCTCATATGATAAGCCCATAGCTAGCATGGAGCTAACAATGTTGCATTTAATGTCTTTTCAAAAGTAGTACTCTTCTTATTAATTTTGATTAGGTTTTTCAGTTTTCTCAGACATGAATAGGAGTTTACTTGATAGCTGGTTTTGTGGGTCTTTTGCCCAACTCAAAAGGGTGGAAAACAAACCAACCTCTTAAAATAAAGCTTTCAAAAATGGAAGAATGCATTCGTTATCCTGACAATAACAATTATAGGTCCATCTCTCCTACCAGAGGGGAGGGTGGAAAGTATCTTTTCTCCTAACTCTCAGTGCCTAGAACTGGAGATTGTTACCTGTGGTAAATAACAAACTCTTCATAAAATATCCTGGGAGGGAATCAAAGAACAATGGTGTATTCCTTGCCCTTTCTCCCTCTCCTTTCTCCAAGAGAGATTGCGTCAAACTCAGTAACTTTCATGTAGTTAATCTACTGTGAAGTATAAGTATGAAAGTATCCAAGTTCTGCAAATAGTGCAAAAGTGAGCAGTGTGCCATTTGAATCAGTATCGTTGAATTGAAATATTTAGATTTGGTATTAAGAGAGAACTGTACTCTTTTTGTCACGTCATTATTGATTGCCTTTTCATTTTAAAGCTATATAGACTCCTGCATTATTCAGTTCTCAAAAGTTAAGTTGATAGACTATCTAAGGGTTGATGGCCAAACAGTAATATAAAGTCAGAGTTGGCAAATAGAGGCATTTCGACTAACCCATCAAAGTAGGTCTTTATTAAATACAGAGCATCACATTAGTACACTGGTAAAAAATAAAATTAGGTGAAGTATAATCTACAAGTGATACCTGCTATATAGATTCTCAGTTTGATGACCAACACAACTGAATTTACCAGAACAGTTGACTGAAGTCTTTCACTGCCAATCAAGTAAACTCGGAGGAAAGGTCAACAGTATAAGACAAAGGGCAGTCTATTTTTACTGCCTAAGGGTTTAAAAAAAGCCCTCTTCTTGATTTACAGTGACTGTCGGAATCATTTTCCTGCTTACACGGTGATTAAAGGGGTTGTATATCATGAATGCAGCATAGTGGATAATCAGCAAAACTTTAAGGTTAAATTAAATTAATCAGCACTTTGGATTAATTTACATGGGCATAGATTACATGTCCTGTTGAGACAAATGATCGCTTCTTTGAAAAATACTAATAAGCTTTCATTTTCTTTTTTTTTTTAAGTATTTTTTTTGGGAAGAATTTATTTAGAGATTCAAACATAGTAATGTTTTAAAAATATATTTGACAATAATAGTATTTTTGAAGTATAAATATATGTAATGTGTACTAAATTTAGAACAGATTCAGTATGTTAGTCTGAACTGATTTTGCGAATCATGACATATTCATTTAATATATTCTCTGGGATCCATCTTGGCATGTCTTTCTCTCCTTCCTAGGGCTTATTGATTCTTTGATATTTTAAAATAAATTTTTTAAAAATTATTTATTTATTTATTTATTCATGAAAGTCAGAGAGAGAGAGAGAGGCAGAGGCAGAGGGAGAGAAGCAGGCTCCCCGCCTAGCAGGGAGCCCGATGCGGGACTCGATCCCAGGACCCTGGGATCATGACCTGAGCTGAAGGCAGACGCTTAACCATCTGAGCCACCCAGGTGCCCCTTAAAATAAATTTTTAAAAAGGAATGAAAACGAGGTGATTTCTAATTCCTTCATGTTATATCTTAATAGTGATCTTAAAATCAAGATGTCAGACAACATTCTTATGTTCATAATTCTGGACTGTTTAAGACGCAAGATGACATAAAAGGTGATTTGTAAGCATATTCAAGTTTGAGAAGCGCCAGTCATACCTTTGTGCTTCATGTTCATGCCTTCCTAACCACCATTTATTTATTTATTTATTTATTTATTTATTTATTTATTTGAGACAGAGAGAATGAGAGAGACAGAGAGCACATGAGAGGGGGGAGGGTCAGAGGGAGAAGCAGGCTCCCCGCCGAGCAGGGAGTCCGATGCGGGACTCGATCCCGGGACTCCAGGATCATGACCTGAGCCGAAGGCAGTCGCTTAACCAACTGAGCCACCCAGGCGCCCCTAACCACCATTTTTAAGGACGCTCTACCCTCTACTCTTCTGAAATCTGCAAGCCATCAACTAGCCAATTCAACTTGATGAGCTTGGACTAAAATGGAATTTCTCAGCAATACTGAGAAATATTTAGAGAAATAATGGATGATTTTCTGTGTGAATATTATGGAATCAATGTATACTTTTTATTTGTATTTTTTTTTAAAGATTCATTCATTTATTTGAGAGAAAGAGAGAGAGAGCATGCAGGGGGTGGGGAGAAGGAGAGAGTCAGGCTGCGCTGAGCATGGAGCTCGACTCAGGGCTCAATCCCATGACCCCAAGACCACGACCTGAGCTGAAACCAGGAGTCAGATGCTTAACTGACTGCACCACTCAGGCACCCCTTTTATTTGTATTTTAAAAATTCTCTATATTGGAAAATGAATATAGACTCTATGAATAATTTATACTCAGTTTTACCATAGGGTCGCATCATCTCTGGGTTGATAAAGTTCTTTGGCACTTTATTTAGTATAATATGTGTTGCGTACCTACAAAGCACTGTCGTGCAATATATTGATCCAATTGGTTTATAATATCAAAAATAGAAAAAAATAAAAATTACGGAAGTATAGAATTAGTTTTCCTACAAAGAATAAGTGAACCACAAAGTATTGTGACAACAAGCTCAGTAGTCACGTTTTGTTAGCTAGTGCCTAGGGGAGTACTTAAACCTATGCAAGTTAGTTGCATTTTATTTGGTAGCATAACTGCAGATAAAGTTGTCTGCTTAATCCCTGAGGTTACTTTAAGAGGCAGAATGTAATGTTACCTGTCACTTCATTACTCTAGGCTTAGAGAATTTGCTTCTAAAAGTAGTTTATTCATCTGCTAAACTAAACTTACAATATCAGTGATAATATTTGCTTATGTAATAGTTTACAGATTTCCAAAGTGTTGCAATATTCAGAATTCCATTTAATCTTCACAGCAATTTTGTGAAGACAAGATAGTTACTAATGCCACATGTCTATGTTATAGATAAGAAAAATGAGGTCCTGGACTATAAAGTGATTTCAGTAATATAATCTGGCTAGTCAGTGGTGTCTAGGTTTTTTTTTAATTTTTAAGTGTGGCCACAAGGTATTAGGGGTTACACAGAGACAAAGTAAACAGATTAGTCATACAAATAATTTGGTGTTTTTTCTTTTCATTTTTGTTTTAAAATAAAACAGCACAGTTTCAGAAATGGCATGGATCCTATCTAGGCTGGTATAAGTAGGAAAGGATTCAATCTGACTGGGTGAAATATGGTAACAATCATTTCATTAATACTTTTAGTCAAATAACAATATCTTCATTCTTGGGAATGGAATTGGACCACAGGTCGTAGAGACTACAAGGACCGAGCATAATATCAGGGGCCCCGGAAGCCATACTGTCTAGGATTCTTGGCCAGGCTCCAGTCTTAGTTGCAGAAGTGGAACATAAATCAGGACAGGGTAGCTGCTCAGTCTAAGATATTGGGGAAACACAGTGAGAATTGGGCGAGGAGTTTGGGGAGGAGGCTGCTGCTAATTAACCGGCTGGAGAATGTCACCCCGGAAGTGAAACATAAGGAAAGCAGGCTAATTCTAGACCTTTTGACATTTTCCAGGCCTGGTTCTCACTGGCAAGGCTCAGTCTGCTGATGAGGTGTCATTAGTCCTCTCTGCTGGGTGGAGCACAAGTGGGCAGGGGAAAGAAGCACTGCTCTTTTGGCACTTGAGCACATAGTTCAACTTCTAGGGCATGTGCTTTATCCGAGGCTTACGTGAGGTGCTCTGCTCATTGAAGTCCACAGATTTACACCTTGGAAGTTTCCATACATCACCTGTATAAAATGGGTGCCACTGCAATTTTGTAGTAATCCCCATGTGTATTTTCATGAAATGTTGCCAGGTGAGCATATACTGCTTTATCAGTGGTTCTGGAACTATCTGAAAAATAGCACAGGTATTTATTTTTAAGATTTATTTATTTATTTGAGAGAGAGAGACAGAGCAGGGGGAAGGGCAGAGGGAGAGAGAGAGAAATCTTAAGCAGACTCCCTGCTGAGTGGGGGGCTGGACACAGGGCCTGATCCGATGACCCCGAGATCATGACCTGAGCCAAAACCAAGAGTCGGATACATAACTGACTGAGCCACCCAGGCGCCCCAGCACAAGTATTTTTGTGATAGAGTTATGTTCATAAGTTTGATTAGTATAAAGCAAAAATTAATTCAGTGACTCATAGGTAAAGGGAATAAACCCTGTTTCCCCATGCCACCAATTTCCTAAATCTTGTGATTAGGCCAACACAAAGGGACCTATCTCTGTACATTTCTATGACTGAATGAATATTTGGAGAATTTTTACTTGGGTTTCCTGGATGCTATGTTAAGTTGGGAGTCATTAGTACTTTGCCGTTCAGAGTGTAAGCCCAGGACCAGCAGCATTCAGATCACTTGGGAGCTTATTAGAAATGCACTATCCCAGGCTGAATACCAGACCAACTATATTAGAGTCTATTTTAACAAGTTCTCCAGGTAATTTGTAAGAACATTCAAGTTTGAGAAGCACCAGTTATGCCTTTGTGTCTTAAGTGCATACTTCCCCAAACCTCCATTTTTAACTTTTCTGAAATGTGCAAGCCAGCAGGTAGCCAATTCAGTTGGATGCATGTTAAATTCTAAAACCTATAACTTTGTGTGCTCTAAGTTGTTCTTCCCTTATTTGTCAGAAAAGGGGGACATTTTTCTTTTGCATTCTTAACATTTTTTACTTCTTTCCTCTTGATTATTTTTGCTTTTGGAGGAAAAACATCACCTCTGGCTTTCAGGAAACATTTTCTCTCTGATCTTCAACCTGAATATTTTTGTCCATGGCATTTCCCTCAAAAACACTGAGGTACTGAGTTTCTGTTGAATGTGGAATTTTATCAGAAAGGTGAGCTGCCATGAATTCCAATATTGTATATTTCTAAGTAGCTTTAGAGTATCTTTAAAAATAAAACTGCCAAAAGAACTACTTGGTGGCTTTCTCTGCCATGTTCAACTTCTTTTTGTTTTTTTTTTGTTTTTGTTTGCCTTTTCACCACATTATAGAGTCTTTTCTGATCCAATAATTCCACTATTAGGTATTTACCCAGAGAAAATGAAAATACTAACTCAAAATGACATATGTACCCCCATGTTTTTTGCAGCATTATTTATAATAGCCAAGACATGGAAGCAACCTAAGTGTCCATCAATAGATGAATGGATAAGGAAAGTGTGGGGGATATCTATATCTATATCATGGAACATTACACAGCTATAAAAAAGTTGAGATCATGCCATTTGAGACAGCATGGATGGACTTAGAAGGTATTATGCTAAATGAAATAAGTCAGCCTGAAAAAGACAAATGCCATATGATTCCACTCATAAATGGAATCTAAAAAATGAATAAACAAAAAACAGAATCAGAACTATAAATACAGAGAAAAGACTGATGATTGCCAGTGGGGAGTTGGGCAAAATCAGTGAAGGTGAGAGGCAGATACAAACCTCCAGTTATGGAATTAGTAGGGAATAAAAAACAGAGCATAAGGAATACAGTCAGTGGTATTGTAATAGTGATGCAATGGGACAGATGGTAGGTATACTTGTGGTGAACATAGCATAATGTAAAAACTTGTCAAATCACTAAGTTGTACACCTGTAACTAACATTGTGTGCCAACTATACTCAAAAAAAAAAAAAAAAAAAGAAAAGAAAAGAAAAAGAAAAATCTTGGACCTGATAAATTTCATCTCTCCCAGTAGTAGCTATATTTTCTGTTTCTTAGCTGTAAGTCTACTATTATTTTATCCCAGAACTCTGAACCAATTAAGGGAAAATTTTTATTGAGCATTTTCTCCTCTCTGATCTCTTAGCTTTGTTTTCTTTTTTCTCCCCATCTTTGTTTTTTTTTTTCAATATTTTTTAAAGATTTTATTTATTTATTTGACGGAGAGAGAGAGAGAGAGCACAAGAGGGGAAGCAGCAGAGGGAGAGGGAGAAGCAGACCCGCCAAGCAGGGAGCCCAATGTGGGGCTCGATCCCAGGACCCTGAGATCACAAGCTGAGCTGAAGGCAAGCGCTTAACAACTGAGCCACCTACGTGCCCCTCCCCATCTTTGTTATAAAAGGAAAAAAAATCCTCATGAGACATGTTGCCATTTTGAAGTTTAGGTATGTATGTATATACTATTTGTGTGTGTATCAGAAGTCACATTTAGAAATGTTCTCTGTAAGTTACACTTAAACCATTTTAGTTGGTAAATGCCAACAACATCATGGTTTGTTTCATAAGACCTCTCTTTACTTTGAAACCATGTCCTCTGTTTCTTCATTTTCTCTAAAACCACACAGGATGATGAGGAAATAAAGTGAGAGAAGTATGCTGAATTATACATACAACAAACTATGCTAAATATCATTTATTAAATGATATATAGAATTTCATGGTACAAGGCATAGGATCGTCTGAAATTGACCCTGAGAGCTCATTCTTGGTTACCTGAACCACTGGGCCATTTGGAACCAAGAATACCTTTCAATCAGTGGGAGAAGCCACACTTCAACCCAGTGTCTATAAGACTATGGCATTATCTTACCCTATTGCAAGAACTACAACTTTGTATGGTCTCCACTGACATTGGATGCTGGGCAGCTAGCATTCACAGTCACTTCCTCTAAATAGATAGCATGCAATCCAGACTGCCTAACATTTAAGTTGTCTGCTTATGTCTTCTGAGAAATTTGCTATCATGCTTGCCCTGTAAGAAAGAAGAGCAACAGTGGGGAGGGGTCTTTTTCCTGGAATACTGGACTGAGTGCCCTTCAGATGGCCTGGGCCCCTGCATATTTCTTCATGGGAAAAATGGTAGGATCGAAGGACCTGTGACTTTTGTTGCTGATTGCTTGAGTTTTCGCAGTAAAACCTATTTTTTTTTTTAACCCTTACAGTATGATATTGTAAAATTTACCCTGAGCTCTGGTGAACCTCAGATGGCCACCACAAAAGGGCCCATCTTGCACAGCACATCAAAGCTTTGCTCTGCATACCTTGCTTTGGGCAGTTTGTATCTCAGTTTGCATATTTGTAACAGGGATTAAAGTCATTGGTCACGGTCATGTTTTGCCTTGGACAAAATGTCCTCCTATTTGTGTTTGTTAACTTGCGCATTTTCTTCTCAGCCATCTACCTCCCTTATTCACATATCTCCTTGCCCAGCTAAGATGCCATGCTGTATTTGTTCAATAATACTTCTGCTAGCTCACTACACTCCCTTCCCCTTCTGTCTTCTTTGTGGCATCTGCCAAGGCTGCAGTCATCGATAAACCAACTGCTTTCTCTACATCTATGCCTGAGCAGCCAAGCGCTGCTGGAGAGAATTACACAATAGGGCATGTTGATTTTACAGAAAATTAATTAAAATAACTTCAAACTGTATACCAACCCTGAAATGATTCTCAGTCAGTCTCTCTCCCATTTTCCATAAGGATTATGTCAAGCCTCCTCAAACCTTCCTCTCATCTGCTATGATTCTCAGAAGGTGATCTTGACTTTCATTTTATAGAGACAATAGAAGCTGTTAAATGGGAACTCCATCACCTGTCCCATTTCCAGCACACACGACCCTAACTGCATCTCTATCCATACTATTCCATTTCCCTTCTGTTACAATATGGGTATAATTATTTCTCCTCAGGCTAAATCCTCCTCTACTGCTTTTATTTTACCTCCTCTCACCTTCTAAGGTACCTGAAGTTATGGATTATCTTTTCTCTAATCTGAATATTCATACTCTCTCTCAGTTGAAGCTTTTAAAAAGGCTCAAGTTTTTCCCCAACTAAGACAAAGACATAGAAGAAGGAAAATCCTCACTTGATGCCTTCATTCTCTTTTAGCTACTGCCCTAGTTCCTCTTTACAGACAAATTTTTGAAAAATTGTCTCTATGTACTATTTCTATTTCTCTCCCACTAACAATCTCTAAACCATCTTCAAGTTAATTTTGTCCTATATTACTCTATCTCAGGATTTCTTAACCTTGGCATTATTGGCATTTTAGGCTGAATCAGTCCTTTATGTATGTGGTACCATCCTGTACATTTAGGATGTTTAGTTAGCAGCATTCCTGTCTTCATTCACTAGATGCCAGGAGCAGCCTTCTCCCTCCAGCTGTGACAACCAAAAATGTCTTTAGACATCGTCAAATGACCTCTGTGAGGCAAAATTGCCTCTGGTTAGGAATCATTATTCTATCCCCATGGCGCCTGTTAAGGTTACTGATACTTTCATGATGCTGTTTCATTTTTTATCTGACTTGAAATCACAGTGGCATCTGACATTGTTAACCTCTCCCTTCCTGAGACAACATTTTTCTCTAACCTCCAATGACTTAATATTTTCTTGATTTTTTTACCTCTCAAATTGTTCGTTTGTTTCTTTCTCTTTCTTCCTCTCTTTCCCTCCCCCCCCCTTCTCTCTCTCTTTCTTTAAATCTCCTTTGCAGGGCGCCTGGGTGGCTCAGTTGGTTAAGCGACTGCCTTCGGCTCAGGTCATGATCCTGGAGTCCCGGGATCGAGTCCCGCATCGGGCTCCCTGCTCAGCAGGGAGTCTGCTTCTCCCTCTGACCCTCCTCCCTCTCATGCTCTCTGTCTCTCATTCTCTCTCTCTCAAATAAATAAATAAAATCTTTAAAAAAAAAACAAAAACAAAATAAATCTCCTTTGCAGGTTCATCCTTTGCCAATGGATAATTAAATGTTGGCATTCTCTTCTTACTCAGCTCTCTTTCTGGGGACTCTCATCCCCATCCAAGGCTTTAGTTTCCATATTTATACTTCTGTTTCCAGCTACAAGGAACTAGCTTCAGTATGGTAAACAGGCCAACCTCCCCACCAACAGCAACGAAAAAGCTGGAGACAATAGTTTATCCATAGCTTGTGAGTCTTATCTCTGTGTGGTAGCCTTGTCCTTTAGAGAAAACAGAAATCTCCTAGTTTTACCTTTTGAAAGGTAAGAAAATTAGTTCTTTTTTTTAAAAAAGATTTTATTTATTTACTTATTTGAGAGAGTGAGAAAGAGAGAGAGAGAGAGAAAGAAAGAGAGAGAAAAGAGGGAAAGGGAGAAGCAGAATCTCGCTGAGCAGAGAACCCAACGTGGGGCTCGATCCTAGGACTCCAAGATCATGACCTGAGCTGAAGGCAGATACTTAACCAACTGAGCCATCCAGAAACCCCAGAACATTAGTTCTTAATGAGAATAATACAGTTAAAGATGGAAATGATGTTTCTTAAATTGGCCTAGAAGGGCCTGAATAATCTGCCTCCACCCCTGCCTCTCACCCCTGTACCCTCCCTAACCTCATCCTCCATCACCATCCCTCCTGTATTCCTACTCAAGGCAGCTGACTGTGGTTCAGTCCTTTGCTCATGCTCCACCACAGGATTCTTCTGCCTAGAATGCTCCTCTTGCTCACCTCTACCTACTTAACTCATCCTTTGGGTCTTACCTCAAGCAGACTTCCTCATGCAGCCTTCCCTGACGTTCCTAACCAGTGCCAATCCCCCATTATGGAGGCCTTTAATGGTCCCCAAACATCTCCTTATGGCATGGCACAGGAGCAGTTTTCCATCTACTTGTGTGGTTAATGAGACAGCAGAATACAGTTGAGCGGTTAAGAGCAGGGATTTTGGAGCCAAGAGTTTGCTCATCTTTAAAATGGGGATAGTAATAGAACCTACCTGTAAGGGTTGTTGTGAGTCTTGAATGATTAGTGTATGTACAATGCTTAGAATGGTGCCTGGAAGATAGTAAGCATATGTAAATGTCTGCTGTAGTTTTAAAAAAATTAATTATCATCTGTCTCTCCCACTATTTTTGCTCATCAATTTTTACTCAGTGCCAACACAGTTTATGACACATGGCAGGCATGTGGTAACTGCCAGAGTAATGTATAAATTAAAGTGTGTGGAAAAAGAAATGCTGTATAAATGCAAAGCACATTTGTATAGATGAAAAAATAGAGATTCTGCATTTTGTTTTTAAAATGATTCTACTATAGTCATTCACTGTTTTCATTTGCACAATCTAAGCTAAGAGGAAAATAGGTGATTTCTTAATTTTAGGAGAATTTAAATAATATTTTATGCTGGTTGAGTTCAGTATAACAAAATCATTGAAGTCAGAGTCATTAAGTTAAAATATTATAAATTTGATGAGGCACCTAGGTGGCTCAGTCAGTTAAACATGCAATTCTTGATTTTGGCTCAGGTCATGATCTCAGGCCCCATGTTGGGCTCTGTGATGAGCGTGGAGTTTCTCTCTCTCTCTCTCTCCCTCTGCCCCTCCCCCCACTCACATACACTCTCTCTCTCTCAAAAAAAAAACTAAAAAAATTATAAATTTGAAATTTATATCCGAATTAAAATTCCTATATTAAATACATAAGAAGTAGATATAACTTTCCCTAACGGATAATGAAAACAAACATCAATCTTGGAGGGTAAGGCTTACATAACAATGAATTATTTTAGCTTTTAAATGATCACACAAGATTTTGTAAACAAATTTTCACACTCAATTTTTTTGATGACGAGATATTAAGTAAATATGAATCTGACAAGAAAACTTGGCTCTGTAAGCATGCAAATGAGATTATGTATCTGGCACAGAGGTCACTGGATTCTTTGAATCATTATGAATTATTAGATTAATAATTTGAGAAATAACCATGCTACATGAACAATGATAATTCAGTGCAAAAAATCTAAAGCCATGAAGAGATATTTATAAAGTAGTATATTACCATCGGTAATAGTCAACTCAGGCTGCCATAACAAAATACCACAAATTAGGTGGCTTAAACAACAGAAATATATTTCTCTCAGTTCTGGAGGCTGGGAAGTCCAAGATCAAGACGCCAACTGATTTTATTCCTGGTGAGAGCTCTTCTCCTAGTTTGTAGGCAGCTACCTCTCACTGTGTCATCACGTGGCAGAGAGAGAGAGAGAGAGCTCAGGGCTCTCTTATAAGGGTACCACTCCCATCAGATTAGGGCCCTACCCTTATGACCTCATTTAACTTTTATCACCTCCTCATAGGCCTTATCCCTAGATACAGTCATATTGGGGGTCAGGGCTCAGCATATGAATTTTGAGGGGACATAAACATTTAGTCCATAACTCCATTCAAAAGAAGGAGAGAATATGATTTGGGTGAATATGCCAAAAATCTTTAGAGAAAGAGGCTTTTAGGATTGACTTCACAGACTTTGGGCTTGCAGAGTTGGAAGGGAAATTATGCCATGATCTAAATATTTTATGTGTAAAGCAGAAGGAATATAGGATTTGTGTGGGACTAGTGAGAATTTGATTGGTCTCCTAGTATGTGAGAGGGAAATGAATGGAAAGTAGGTGAATTTTAAGTCATTGAATAATTCAAATGATGAGCTATGGAGTTTGTACTTTATTTCATGAGCAATAGGGACCCATACTTTTAAAAAGGAGTGATATGATCAGAGCTGTCCTCACAGTATATTAATCTGAGAGAGACTTTTTAAAGAGCTAAAATTGGTAGCTTAGTGCTGGTCTGGTAAGGAGGTTGTATTAATAGTCAGGAAGGAGGTAATGAGAGCCGAATCCATCGTAGTGGTATCAGGTACTTACCTATGAGTCAAACATCGACTCTTCCTCAATAAGACAGGTTTCTAGTGGGGAAACATACAAATAAACTAATAATTACAATATAATGGGATAAGTGCTAGGATAAGATTCAATTCAGAAGTAGTATTTAATAATTCTAAACTTGTATATACCTAATTAAAATACTCAATATTTACAAAGCAAAAATGGATAGAACTACAGGGAGAGGTTGACAAATCCTCAATCACAGTGGAATATTTCAACTCATATCTCAAAATTAATGATAGGCTAAGCAGACAAAATAGTAATAAAGATATAGAAACTTTGAATAACGCCAAGTAACTGTATTGATGTTGGCTCAAATCAGAAAACAGTATAGGCCCAGAGAATAATGTATGCAACAACTAGAGCATATGCCTTGATGCTGTTTCTCCTTTCCGCAAATTCTCTTTCACCGTCACCATTTTCCCATTTTTCAAAAGAAAGGAATACCTCTTCTCCATCCCAGATTTCCCATGATGCATCATCTCGGGGCATACAAACTTCAGAGGTCCAATACTGGTGTCGGAGAATTCTCTCTTAATCATAAACCTTGGGCCCCTTGGGTGGCTCAGTTGATTAAGCAGCTGCCTTCAGCTCAGGTCATGATCCTGGAGTCTTGGGATGGAGTCCTGCATCAGGCTCCCTGCTCGGCGGGGAATCTGCTTCTCCCTCTGACCCTTCCCCCTCTTGTGCGTGCCCTTTCTTTCTCTCTTTCTCTCTCTCTCTCAAATAAATAAATAAAATCTTTAAAAAAAAATCATAAACCTTTCATAGGTCATTGTCTTTTCCTGTCTTATATGAACGTCTGTTAAGGGTGAGTCATGACATTAGGAAAGCGGTGATTTGACCGGTGTTGGGATATTCCAAATTCAGTAATATGGCACAGTGGGACCGATGACAGTTTTTGTTTAACTGCCTCACCTCTTTCATATTCATATTTTGTCATAATGAGTTACTGCTGAGGGAGTCACACACACTCGGTCCGGAGGGTCAGAGAGGCAGGCAGCAAGATCAGGGGTGCTGTAGCCCCCATGCTGTGCCTGTCGCCTGGCCAGTCAGAGGGCTGGAGTCGCCAAGGGCTTCCCCTGGTGAGAAGCACCTCCTGAATAAGAAACTGGGAGAAAATGGTAGCTACGGTTTCACCAATAATTACCAATCATGATGAAACAGAAAGAAGCTTTTCTTAACTACTACTAATAAAAAGAAAATGTATCAACTATGTTGAAGAAAGGTCTCGGTTTTCTATTTTCCCCAGAGAAAATGGTATAAAAAGGCATCGCCGTTTGAAGGGGTGATTAAAAGTATCAGCCCAAAACTGTAGAAGAAGTGTTGCAGAGATATGTTAAGAAGTATATTTTCTGTTCTTCTAGGTCATATGATGTTTGTGGACTTTATCATCCTTTTAAAATTTATAATTTGTTGTGATTTTATTCTTTTTTTTTTTTAAAGGTTTTATTTATTTGACAGAGAGAGACATAGCGAGAGAGGGAACACAAGCAGGGGGAGTGGGAGAGGGAGAAGCAGGCTCCCCATAGAGCAGGGAGCCCGACGCGGGGCTCGACCCCAGGACCCTGGGATCATGACCTGAGCTGAAGGCAGACGCTTAACGACTGAGCCACCCAGGTGCCCCTGTTGTGATTTTATTCTTTTTTTTTTTTTTAAAGATTTATTTATTTGACACAGAGAGACAGCTAGAGAGGAAACACAAGCAGGGGGAGTGGGAGAGGGAAGGCAGGCTCCCCGCCGAGCAGGGAGTCCGATGCGGGGCTCGATCCCAGGACCCTGGGACCATGACCCGAGCCGAAGGCAGACGCCTAACGACTGAGCCACCCAGGCGCCCCTGATTTTATTCTTGTATTACAAAAATATTTACTTTTATACTTATTCTTTAAAGTGATAATATTGTATTCTTTTTTTTTAAGAGGTCTGCACCTCAAGCTATATTTGAACAAGACCTAAATCCCTCCCCAGACCTGATATTTTTTCTCTATCTTTCTCTTTCTGTCTGTTTCTCTCATCATTGCTTTTCGTGTTCTTAAAAGCAGGACCTATACTAATATATATGGGATGTAGAGCAAAGTATTCCAAAAATATCACCTAGGATATAGTGCCCTAAATTTTAGAAAAATGGCTTTATTAAGTTAAGATTAAGTCCTGCCTCTCCAATGTTAATATGTTGTCTTAATTATTAGATGCAAAATAAATACTTAATATATTCTCAGTTTTGCAAACAGAACTTCTTGTGTCTAAGAACAAGATTTTTTTTAAGTACAAGAGGTACAGATAAAAAATAGGAATAGCTAAATCCTGACTTATTCTAGCAATAAAGTAATATTAACCCATGGATAAATAAACCTTCAAACATATTTAAAAATATTAGGTGGTCAACTTAAACATCTGTGGATACACAGCTTTTCACATTACCTTCAAGGGCATGCAAGCACAAACATTTGGAGACAACTGATCTGGACAAATAACTGTGGAAGGCTATAAAAATCAATCATGCAACTCCTTGAAGGGAGCCACCATCTATTTTTAACTGTACTGTTGGCAGATTTCAGCGACAGCTGTATCAGGCGGAGAGAGGCTGCCGGACAGTGTGGAAGGACACTGTGTTGGCCCACTTATTTTCAGTTGTGAAAGCTTCTTTTCAAATCCTAGTATTTAGAAGATGCAATTGAGACTAACATTTTTTATAGTTTGGGGTGGAAATAACTCCCATTAGTGCTACATAATAGGTAGCATGGTGGTAAAATCCATGAGATTGGGTGTGAGCTCCACTGAAATGTAGGTAGAAAAGAGAAAAGGTTCATAATGTCAGCCCTGGGGGCACTGCGACATTGAGAGGTGGGGATTAAAAAATCAAAATAAAACAGGAGAAGGGAACTGAGATGGAACAACCAGGGCAGAGTTTGGAGGAAAAACAGGAGAGCAGGGCATGCTGGATGAGAAGTGAAGGAAGGGTTTCTGGGAGGAGAGTGAGGGAGGTGCTGCTGATGGGTCCGCAAGAACGGAGATGTAATTGGTGACCCAATGAACCCAGTTCGTGGGGTTGAGTATCTGATAGGTGGAAGAAGAAAGGAACCAAGGATGCAGGTAAGACAGACCTTTCAAGGAGGTTTGCCCTAAGAAGGAGCAGAGAAAAGATGTGGTAGCTGGAAGAGGAGTGTGCCGTTAGGACCCTCTTCTTTGTTTTTAATATCAGAGAAAGAACCGCGTGTCTATTTACCATCAGTGGGACTCAGTGGAGAGGTAAAAAGTGATGATGTAGGAGAGAAAAGGGGAATGTATCAGTCTAGATTGGGGCAAGAAGCAGATGGTGGGCACAAGTTGGATAATTTGGAGTTTTAAAAGGGATTATTTATTATACAAAATTATGGTCAGAGTATAAGGAAAACAAAGGGATAGTGCAGTACCCTGGGGTAAGTTACAGATTGGTATTAATACCCATTAGGGGAGCGGGAAAAGTTACCAGAATCTGGAAAAAGGGAGCTGTGTAGACAGACCTACGTGTGCCATTTGGTGGATGGACTAAGCCAGCTCATAGAGAGAGAGCTGGAAAAATAAATGCCCCTCCCTCCACTTTCCTCCCTCCTGTTACATCCCAAGTCCTTTCCTGGGCACCCCATCCTTCTCACTGGACAGAAAAGTCTGGAAACTGGAGGGCAGGGGAACCTGCTGATTCAGGGCAGACTCTCTGGCAGAGAGTGGGACAAGGGAAGGAGGAAAATGGATCTGAAGGGGCAAACAGAAAATTCTGCACAGGAAGAATGGCAGAATTGAAATGTGACCTTGAGTGAGAGAAGGAGAACCTGGTGTACAAGTGGAGGGATTAGCCATAGAGTGGGAACACCTGTGGTTCATGCTCAGGACGGGCAAGAAGGCAGAGGGCCAGGGTGCAAATGCTGGTAGGTTGTGTGATGTGATGGTAGGAGGTTAGAAATGGTCTCTGAACTTGATTGTAAAATCATCTATGGCAGGAATAATTTCCTTTTTGTCATCCTCCCAGGGTGATGAGTACAGACTTGTAACAATTGCTCATTGAATAGTTATTATACCCAGATCCTACTCAGAACCTGCAGCGAATGTGTGGTTTTCACGTTGGCAGTGAGTTTAGTATAATATTTGTTTTTTAGCTATATAATCCAAATGAAATTGGGATGACCACTTGAAAGGGAAAAAAATGTCTTTTCCAATGGCATTTTTTTTATTTAAATAAGAAATTATAGCTGAATATGAACCAGATGCATTTGCTCAACACATTATAATTATTGTAAGAAAATAGTTTGAGTTTGTTATAATCTTGTAAACCAGAGATTCTCAATCCTGGTTGTATCGGTTGTGTACCTGAAGGCATTAGAAATTGAGCGTCTGGAGCCAAACACGGCAAGCTTAAGAGACATTTGACTGAGTATGGATCCTGTCCTGAGTATGGCTTCCCTTTTTGCTAATTCCAGTGCAATTAGTCACCACGTTCTGGTTCTAGGTCTGAAATGACAATTCTCTGGGCATCTGACAATTAACCTGTCCCAAACCAAACCTTCGTATTCTCCCTAACACACTGCATTCTCTTCTCATCTTCTTACACCTTGAAATAATTCAGGATTCAGTCTCCCATCTGTACACTCAATCCATCCAATTCTGTCAGCTCAACCTTCAAAATACATTGTCATTCAGATCCCATCATTTGTCCTGCTGTCATGCTACTCCAGCCCTCTAGATAAGTATGAATCATGGATTTCATATATATTATATATAACAGTTAGAATATGTCTTAGAGCAATCATTTAACACCATGAATCGTGAATTGTGTTGTTTCCCTGTTCACAAGCCTCCGCTGGCTTCCCATCACACCCAGAGTACAATCCATAGCCTTCACTGGGGCTTACCTCACCGCCCGCCACTTTTCCCCTTTCCCATCGCACTCCAATTTCCTTGAAAACACCAAGAGTGCTCTCACTGTTTTCTCATCCTGGAGTAAAGTTTTCTCCATATTTCTGTGGGGCTCATCTTTTCAGTTAACTCACATCTTTGCTCACATTATTAACTCCTCAAACGATTGCATGCGATTGTGGTTTGCGTGGGCATATAGTTGGCAGAGGATAATATTAGCATTTATCATTCCTCCAAGATTAGCTAACTATTTGTCATCTCCATGACTGTTCAGGTTTCACAAGGCACTTTCAACTTTCTACCTCTTTGGCTGTTCTTTTAACACAAAGAAATTTCTGTACAGTGTGTGTGTAAATATATGACTATGTTTGTGGGCATGTATATATAGCACTAATTCTTTCTCCTTAATGTCTCTCATTTGTAGAAATAATATTCCCCATTTTATTTGATACTTTTCTTCCCCTGGGATTTCTCAATAGTGTCAGTTCTGAGCTAGACTGGCTCTACATAAGACCAAATATGATACTTTTAATTAATGTGCTGACTCGTTTGGCTGTTAGTACTTGAGAGGAGAAGTCTTTATAAGTATGTATTTCAAGACAGCTTATTCCTTCTCCCTGAGACCCTCACCACTGTTCTAGGAATTGTGGGAAGAATACGGTGAACTGTATGGGTCCTCACTCTTCAGGGGTAGTGCTTTATGGATAGTGCTTTGAGGGTGGGTGGGTAGAAAGCTACTAGTTACCTCCCTCTCCTTCCAGTGATCAGACAGAAAGGAAAACATGGGTTGTCACTGAGGGAGATAAATGTGCTTTTCTGTACTCTCAGGTGCTCATAATACTTCAAATTTCCTGACATCTACTGCCACCGTGTGGGTATTTACAATTACTGAATTCAAACTTGAGTGTTTCCCTGTTTAAGCCTGGTCCTAAGCACAGAATTTTAAGTTTGTTTTAGTGTCGTTCAGCCTCAGATTGGCTCCTGCATCCCCTCCAGCTTCCCTGTACTCTCAGACTCACAATGAGTTTCCATTATTACTTTTCTCTTCCCTTATGCTGCAGTCTGTTAAAGCAGTGCTGAAGTCCTGCTGCTGATACTGTAATGACTTTTAATTTTTGATAACTGCAGTTTGAGCCAGAGAGACCCCAAGATGATCCCCAAGGATCTCTGTTTCCTGATATTCATGCCTGTGTATCCCTTTCACCTTGAGTGTGTGTGGGACCCGTGACTAGCTTCTAACCAACAGAATATGGCAGAAGTGATGGGAATGACCCTTCCACAATGACATTACATGGCACTGCAACTTCCATATTGCTAGCAGACTCTCTAGATTGCCTTCTGGGCTCGCATGCATGAAGCAAGAAGCCATGTTTGGGGGGGCCCAGTGAAAAGGAACTGGGGGCCACTACAGGCTGTCAGCGGGCAAGAAACAGAGGCACCAATCCAACAGGACATAGCCAGTTGAATCCTGCCAACGACCACGTGAACCTGGGAGCAGATGGCTCTCCAGTGGAGCTTTTGGATGAGATGCTACCCAGGCTGACACCGGGATTGCGGCTTCAGGAGAGATCCTGAAGCAGAGGATGAGGTTAAGCTGTGCCCAGATTCTATGAGATAATAAATGTGTGTTGTTTTTAGTTCCTAAATGTGTGGCCATTTTTCTGCAGCAATAGCTAATTAATACACAGTTCTTTGGTTTTACGTATGTGACTCCCCTCCTTACAGGATTGCAATATAGGTCTTTAGAGACCATTCTTGGAAATAAATGTAATTGACAAACACCATTCTGTGCTAGAATTGTCCGTCCCCTCCTTCCAAGGGGCTGTTGTGCCTGATTCCTTTAAGGTAAGTTTTCACTCAGGAAATACCTCAGCTATTCATACAGAGAGAGTTCTGTTGGAACTGCATATATAATTCCCAAATAATAGTGGGTAGGCTTAAATCCAGCAGTGGACTCAACTTAGCCAAAAACTGAGATCACATACCTTGTCGGATAATTCATCCCCTTCCAGATGCATTTATACGATTGTAGCTATAGTGATTATGACAGATATTAAACTTATTTTTAACTTTAAAAAACGCTCATGTCAGGGCTTTGTCATGAAACACTTGACTAAGAGTATGAAATACTTGACAGAGAGTGCTAAAAGGCAAGGGTGGGGAGAGGGAGTAACTCCCTTTATCACGGACCATCAGCTTGATTCTATCCTACAACCAGGGCTTTTTTTTTTTTTAATAACTACACGGAATTTCATATATGTTATGGAGAGCCAGTTGTGTTTTGTCAATGGCATGCTTCTGATGAACCAGTCTGATAAATGTAAAGGAAATTCACCTGTAGTAACTGGTAATTTATTAACCTAAGCTGCTCCTAGTATCAACATCACCTTTTCTCATGAAACATAGTTTTGTAGGGGGGTGCCATCAGGATCTGCAGTTTCTAGAATTTAATTTACTCTTTTCGAAAACCAGAATAGCATCTATTCAGCTCTGGTACAGAGGCTTAAGTACATTTAAACTCAAAAAGTGCTCATAAATTATCTTGTTGGCATGATTGAAGTAAGCTTGGTTGTCAGGCATGCTCACTTTCTTTCTTTTTTTTTTTTTTTTAAAGATTTTATTTATTTTTATTTGAGAGAGTGAGAATGAGAGAGAGAGAAAGAGCATGAGAGGGGGGAGGGTCAGAGGGAGAAGCAGACTCAGCAGGGAGCCCGATGCGGGACTCCAGGATCATGACCTGAGCTGAAGGCAGTCGCTTAACCGACTGAGCCACCCAGGCGCCCAGGCATGCTCAGTTTCAACTGAAGGGCAGTGGATGTCAGTGAGCCCTCTTGCTCAGCTATAGACGCGGACGGTTGAAACAAAAGATAGATAAGACCACTTAACTCATGCTCTAACCGAAACCCATTGTTCTTATTTCTTATGGCACTTTCTTGAGGCATTGATGAAGAGGTTTTGCAGTGACTGGAACATTCCAATAGCCAAGCCCGAAAAGCTCTGATAGCAACAGAATGCCTAGACCACATCCATTTCCCTGCCCATGGTTACATGCTGAACACATACCTCACCCCCCCACCTATGCTGTGTACCCTCCGCCTGCTCTCTTGCATGTACCCCACCCCAGCCTCTCCCTAGAAAATTCTGGATGTCCATCTTGTGGGTGGAGAGGTCAATTGTTAAACTTTGAGCCTGCCATCTGCCCGGGCTGCCAACACCCGAAATAAATTTCTCCCTTTCTCTTTTTTTTTTTTTTTTAAGATTTTATTTATTTGACAGAGAGAGAGAGAGATAGTGAGAGCAGGAACACAAGCAGGGGGAGTGGGAGAGGGAGAAGCAGGCTTCCCACAGAGCGGGGAGCCCGATGCGGGACTCGATCCCAGGACCCTGGGATCATGACCTGAGCCGAAGGCAGACGCTTAACGACTGAGCCACCCAGGCACCCTCCCTTTCTCTTTTCCAAACCCTCATCTCTTGAGTTATTGGCTTCTCTTGCAACAAGTTTATCTGAGTTTGCTTGGCAACAGTTGGCAAACCCAGCCAGGAGCAATGCTTTCCATTTGTCCAGCCCCTTCTGGATTTCCTGGAATGGAGCCGTTGGCCAGGGTGGGAGTCACGCATTGGTTTCCTGAGTCAGCAGCTGTGATTGATCCATCAACAATGGAAAAGGGGAGGTTGGTAGTTCTGGGAAGTTCAGTGCAGACTTGATTAGTCTGTACAACTGATCCTCCTGATGAGTGACTTCCTGTTCAAAGTAGAGTATATGTCACTATCCAGCCCTGCACTGGACTCTTCCTGAACATGAACTTGCTCATGGTGCATCTTCTGATGGGTTAGTCTTTATTTGCCACCTTTCACCACTATCCCTGGTTTGGGCATCTCAAAACAAAACAATCTCCACTGTCCAAAAAAATGTAGAAAATTGAGGCCAGAGGCAATATTTAATTTTAGGTGAGATGTCATGATGGTTCCAAAAAACTATTTTGGTCTAATAGAGAGGGAGACACAGACAAAAGCAGATGCACAAACTGGGCCAGTGTAACAAGCAGAGGTGGGCACAGGTAGGTTCTTCATGGAAACACACATGCCTGCTGTAGGAGTGCTGATAATGCTTACCCCGTCTTCTGCCCTCCATCTTGTTCATGTTTGCTCCATGACCTCGCTTGGGGCTACATGTTCTGGGCCCTTTGGAGATTAATACACGTATCTTAGAAATGCCTGCCAAGGCCAGGATTGGGGGAGGCTTGTTGTGGTTTGTTAGAGATAACATAGTCGTTTCCCTTCCTGATGCACAAGTGGTGCCACAAGGTCTAATGAAAGGTTAGCTGTTAGGTGCCTATAAGCCCTTGGATTTCACTAGAGTGCCCCTCCCCAAGTGTCCCCTTACTCTATATAATTTGTGGACTGAAGTCTGGACTTTGCAGAGAATAACAATGTGGCTGCCATGCATCATCCTCCATCCTATCCCCCCACTATTAGTTACCCTGAATAAAACTGTGTAAACCATATGGAGTTGCCTGCTTCCTTCCAGTCTCAAAGAGCCTTCTCAGTTTGGGGGATACTTTACTGTCTCTCCCCCACCTCCCAATACCTGGGACACCCAAAACTGGGTTCACCTCTTTGTGGGTGTCTAGCCAAAAGATATAATTGCGCCAAAGAATTGGAAAAGGAAGAGTCTTATTTGTAACAAGTAAAGGAGAACACTGGGGATAGGGCATAGTTCCCAAGGCAGTGTTTCCTCAAACAACAAAACTGGGGAAGTTTTAAGCTAAGGGTGCATGCATATGCATGAAGGTATGCATATTCAATGGAGAATTCAGCATGGAATTGGGGCAAAAGTCATCTTAAGGTGACAGAGTCCAAGTCTTAGTTGATTGAAGTCACAAGGGCTGGCAAGGGTCGGCATCTTCAATTCTCTGGCTGCAGTTGGTCCAGTATCTGATTTTAAATCCTGCATAAGATAAATCAAGAATGTGTGTCAGGTCAATCTTTACTTTTGAACCAGCTCTGGGAGTTCTACCGCTGATTTATTGTTCCTGACCTGATAGTGGCTATTCATTCTTGCAATCTTTTGTTCCTTTAAAATCATTAGCTACTGGGGTCTATTTTGCAATTTCAACATATCCCAGGAAGTTCTGCAAAAAAAATGTGCTTGGTCAAGTAGTGCTGGTCAGCCATAGATCACAAGATGGCTGGGAGCCTAAGATGACTTTTCTTCTTCTTTTTTTTTTTTCTTTTTCAAGATTTTATTTATTTATTTGAGAGAGTGCAAGAGAGGGTGTACGAGCAGGGGGGAGGGGCAGAGGGAGAAGCGGGCTCCCCGATGAGGAGGGAGCCCAACATGGGGCTCAATCCCAGGACGCTGGGATCATGACCTGCGCCAAAGGCAGATGCTTAACCGACTGAGCCACCCAGGTACCCCTAAGATGACATTTCTTATGTCAGGAAAGCTATGTCTCATCTTTCTTTCTCCAAGAACTGTCAGTGGGCCCTCTTCTTCAAGTTTAACCAACAGTTAAAACCAAAAATAGACAAAACCACTTAACTCATGCTCTAACTAAAACCCATTGTTCTTAATGCTTATGGCACTTTCTTGACGAATTGATGAAGATGTTTGGCAACAGCCAGAAAATTCCAGTTGCCAGGCCAGAAAAGCCTGGCAGAGTTCTCATTCTCTGCTAAACACATACCACCCCCCACCCATGATCACACACCCTCTGCCTGCTCTCTTGCATGTGCCCCACCCCAACCTCTCCCTATAAGACTCTAGGTGTCCATCTTGTGGGTAGAGAGCGATCAGTTGTTAAGGCCTAAAACTGCCACCTTCCCTGGCTGCCAGCACCCGAAATAAGTTTCTCCCTTTCTCTTTTCCAAACCCCCATCCCTTGAGTTATTGGCTTCTCTTGTGATGAGTTTATCTGAATCTGTTCAGCAACAGTGTTGGTGAACTCAGTCAGGAGCTATGCTTTCGATTTGTCCATCCTCCCCGGGATTCCCTATGATGGAGCAATATGGTCGTGGCAGTGCACCAGGGCTTACCCTTTCATTTCCTGAGTTAGCGGCTGGGATAGATCAGCTATGGTAGATTTGTGGGTAACAGGACCCCTAATTCTGCTTACAATAGCACGGTGGAACTTGGGTCAATTTTGAGAGCACTAAGACAGAAGTGTGAAGCCAAAAATGGTGGGGAGGGGCAAAGACTGACCTATCAGAAGACCCAGCATGTGCAAATTTATGTGCGGGAATAGTTGGGCTTAAGGGTTGGAAATTGGAGGAAGTGGCTAGATTAATGATTAATTAGTCATTTAATTAATCAATTAATTAAACAACCTTTTGTTCTTGTTGTTCACTAAGCAGATGGGTCATAAGGTCTAATAAGATATAGATCTAGCCCACAGTGATTTTATAGTCTCCTACAGAAAAAAAGATGAGCGTAATAAGTTAACTTAAGGGATGGCAGGAGGACAGGAAGGAGATGGTTAGAGGAAAATGAAGGGGGCAGGGTTTTGGAGGTTGGGGAAATGGGTGAAGGGGATGTTGGGGAAAAAAGATTTTTCTCTATCCTTCAAAGTTTTTTTACTGGTCTAGGAATTAAATAGACAGGAGACAGGTTAACAGGAGAAGGTCAAATTTAATTACATATGTACCCATTCTTATGGGGGCTCCATAAGAATATGAGGCTCAAAGGCAGTCAGGTACTTCAAGCTTATATGCCATCCAGAACTAAGGAGAGAGGGGTTGGGGTATGGGACCTCAAAGGGGAGGAAGACAATTCGCAGGAAGATGAAAATGAGTAAAGGATGTGTGATGAACAAAGGTCTGCCGGACCTACAAAAACAATGGGACACAGAGAGGAATTTTAACAAACAGACTTTGCTAGGTTCCTTGCAGTCTACCACACCCAGTTTGTATTATACTGTATCTATCTATGGTGATAGCTCCCTTCCTGGAACAGTTCTATCTAAATTTTTTCAGGCAGTGATAGGGAAGTACAAAGGTTCTTTCTGATCCTTCTGTTTCTTAGGAAAAAGTCAGTTAAAAATAATCCACATGCCGGGGTGCCTGGGTGGTTCAGGCAGTTAAGCGTCTGCTTTCAGCTCAGGTTATAGTCTTGGGATCCTGGGACTGAGCTCCATGTTGGGCTCCCTGCTTAGCAGGGAGTCTGCCTCTCCCCCTGCTCATGTGCTCTCTCTCTCTCAAATAAATAAAATAAAATCTTTAAAAAAAATAATCCACATGCCAAAAAGGTACATTTTGGGGTGGCAAATTCTGCGCCCCTAGGGGTCAAAAGGAACAAACTTAATAAATGTCATTGGGATGTAACATGCAGTATGGTGACTACAGTTAATTTAAAGGTTGCTAAGAGAGATCTTAAAAGTTCTCATTACAAGAAAATAAATTCTGTAACTTTGTGTGGTAGTAGATGTTAATTAGACTTATTGTGGTGATCCTTTCACAATATATACAAATATCAAATTATTATGTTGTATACCTGAAATTTATATGTCAGTTACATCTCAGGAAAAATGTAATAATAGCAGCATTTTTACTCAATAGAGAGTTTTTATTTTATTATATATTTACATATTTATTTATTTTAAAATTTATTTTATTTAAATTCAATTAATTAACATACAGTGTATTATTAGTTTCAGAGGTAGACGTCAGTGATTCATCAGTTGTATATAACATCCAGTGCGCATTACATCATGTGCGCTCCTTAATGCCCATTGCCCAGTGGCCCCATCCCCTCCCTCCAGCAACCCTCAGTTTGTTTCCTATAGTTAAGAATCTTTTGTGGTTTGTCTTTCTCTCTGATTTCATCTTATTTTATTTTTCCCTCCCTTCCCCTCTGATCTTCTGTTTTGTTTTTTAAATTCCACATATGAGTGAAATCATATGATAATTGTCTTTCTCCGACTCATTTCATTTAGCATAATACCCTCTAGTTCCATCCACATCGTTGCAAATGGAAAGATTTCATTTTTTTGATGACTGAGTAGTATTCCATTATATATATATACACAAATGCACCACATCCTTTTAAAAAATTTTTTTTTATTTATTCATTTGAAAGAGAGAGAGAGAGAGCATGCGGGAAAGCATGAGCAGTGAGGAGGGTCAGAAGGAGAGGAGAAGCAGACCCCCCCCACTGAGCAGGGACCACCCCCCCATACAGGGCTCAATCCCAGGACCCCAGGATCATGACCTGAGCTGAAAGCAGATGCTTAACTGACTGAGCCACACAGGCACCCTCACATCTTCTTTATCCATTCATCTGTCGATGGACATCTGTGCTTTTTCCACAGTTTGGCTATTGTGGACATTGCTGCTATAAACATTGGGTGCAGGTACCCCTTCGGATCACTACATTTGTACCTTTGGGGTAAATACCTAGTAGTGCATTTGCTGGGTCATAAGGTAGCTCTATTTTCAACTTTCTGAGGAACCTCCATACAGTTTTCCAGAGTGGCTGCACCAGCTTGTTTTCCCACCAACAGTGAAAGAGGGTTCCTCTTTCTCCACATCCTTGCCAACATCTGTCATTTCCTGACTTGTTAATTTTATCCATTCTGGCTGGTGTGAGGTGATATCTCATTGAGGTTTTGACTTGTATTTCCCTGATGCTGAGTGATGTTGAGCACTTTTTCATGTGTCTGTTGGCCATTTGGATGTCTTCTTTGCAGAAATGTCTGTTCATGACTTCTGCCCATTTCTTGATTGGATTATTTGTTTTTTGGGTCTTGAGTTTGATAAGTTCTTTATAGATTTTGGATACTAGTCCTTTATCTGATAAGACATTTGCAAGTATCTTCTCTCCTTCACCCGACAGGTTGTCTTTTGGTTTTATCAACTGTTTCCTCTGCTGTGCAAAAGCTTTTTATCTTGATGAAGTCCCAGTAGTAGAGGTGTTTAGCAAGAATTTGCTGCAGCCAAGGTCACAGAGGTTGCTGCTTGTGTTCTTCTCTAGGATTTTGATGGATTGCTGTCTTACATTTAGGTTTTTCATCCATTTTGAGTTTGTGTTTGTCTATGGTGTAAGAAAACAGTCTAGTTTCATTCTTCTGCATGTGGCTGTCCAATTTCCCCAGCACCATTTGTTGAAGAGACTGTCTTTTTTCCATTGGATATTCTTTCCTGCTTTGTTGAAGATTAGTTAACCATAGAGTTGAGGGTCCATTTCTGGGTTCTTTATTCCGTTCCATTGATCTATGTGTCTGTTTTTATGCCAGTACCATACTGTCTTGATGATTATAGCTTTGTAATAGAGCTTGAAGTCCAGAATTATGATGCCATCAGCTTTGGTTTTCTTTTTCTTTTAAAGATTTTATTTATTTATTTTGACAGAGAGAGAGAGAGACAGCGAGAGAGGGAACACAAGCAGGAGTGGGAGAGGGAGAAGCAGGCTGCCCGTGGACAGAGAGCCCGATGTGGGGCTCGATCCCAGGACGCTGGGATCATGACCTGAGCCAAAGGCAGACACTTAATGACTGAACCATCCAGGTGCCCCTAGCTTTGGTTTTCTTTTTCAACCTTCCTTTAGCTATTTGGGGTCTTTTCTGGTTTCATACAAATTTTAGGATTATTTGTTCCAGCTCTGTGAAAAATGTTCATGGTATTTTGATAGGGATTTCATTGAATGTGTAGATTGCTCTGGGTAGCATAGACATTTTAACAATATTTGTTCTTCCAATCCACTCAATAGAAATTTTTGAGTTCAAGTATTTTTATTTAATTTTTCCTTTGTGTTGTCTTATTTTATTTATTTTTTAAAGATTTATTTATTTATTTGAGAGAGAGGTTGGGGGAATGAGCAGGAGGGGCAGAGGAGAAGGAGAGAGAATCCCAGTGGACTCCATACTGAATGTGGAGCCCGATGTGGGGCTTGATCTCATGACCCTGAGATCACAACCTAGCCAAAACCAAGAGTTGGACGCCCAACTGACTGCACCACCCAGGCACCCCTCCTTTGTGTTGTCTTATTGAGTTTGATTTCAACTTGATGTTGACAAAGAGGAAAATGAGTACCAAAAATAAAATATATATATATGTATATATATATATAACTTTGGCTAAGAGAGAATATCTGTATTTATACTTAAATTGTTTTTCCAAAACTAAAAATATGTAAAGATATTCCTTATGGAGCCTAAAATCTGAGGAGAGGCTATGCTATTAGGCTGAAGCTTTATTTCCAACTAACTGTGAGACTTCATACTAGTCATATAACTTTCTGAACCTTTAAAACATTCCTGACCTTTAAAGTAAATGTGTAATGGGAGAAAGAAAGATAAGAAAAGAAAATGAGGGGAACACAGAAGAAACATGTGATGGGACAGTTTGGAGACAAGAACCTGCTTGAAACACCTGGAGCACTACAAAGCATTTTCAATGGTAGGAGCTAGAGGGGCAAGCAGCAATCATATTCTAAAGGGCTTTGGTGATATGTGTAAAGGTGGAAAAATAATTTTCCCTCTACCCTGTAAGGGGTAAGGGCAGGCTGCCCCAAGGTGGGTTACTTTGGCACGAAGATTATTTTGAGTTAAAAAGCAACCAAACCCAGTAGATTCAGGAAAAGCTCCCTACCTCCCCCTAAACTGCCTAAAAATAGTTTAGATAGAGAATTTGCTCTGGGAAGAGGGTTATCATCATAGATAACTTCATTATACTATGAATTAAGTGTAGTAGCCAGGGAGGAACCTAGCTAGATCTCTTTGATCAAAGTCCTCTATGTCCCATTGTTACTGAGTGGTGCAGCAAACATTTGTTTATCAAATATTTATTCTTTTTCATCTTTTTATGCATTACATTCCTTCTTTTTGAAGTCCCAGACCCCTATGCCCTTCTCCATAGTTCAGGATGACATGTGTACCTCATTATGTCCATTTTTGGAAATTTCCATGTCTGTGTGGATTTCTTGTATGTAAGAAATTGTTTGATTTTCTACCATTAATCTGTCTCATGTCAACTGGATTCTTAGTCCAGCTAGAAGGACCTTGAAATGGACAAGAAATTCTTGCTAACAATTGGTGTAGCTGGTGGCAAGATACTTGTTGGATGTCATTCACCCCAGACACTGCTGTAGCTGAGAGATATCTGACAAACAGTTGGCAGAAGGTAAGATTTCTTATTATGTCAGTCTCCTGGAATCTCTATCTGTGGAATCTTATGGAGAGTGGTAGTGTCCTATTTCTCTCTTTCTAAATTTAGATTAGCAGGAGAAAATGTTTTTGGAATCAGTTCCTTGGGCTTAGGGATTCTTTGGTTGAAATTGGTAGAGTACTCTCTGGTTATTGATCCATTTCCTCCCAGGAATGGTCTTTGTTTTTCTTTGTGTCTTTTATGTCTTATGTCATAAAAAGGATAGAATGCAGGCATAGGTCTATAATCCTGCTGTTGGAGCCGGCCCCACAGACTGGTAAAATCACAATTCTCATCAGACCAGAGTCTGTTTAGACAAATTTTGCTGTGGCTTACAGATTGTTGCTGAGGGACATCTTAGGAGCCAAAACTGCAAAATTGGTGGGCATGGGTTGAACACTTAAAAGCTGTTAGAGCACTTGCCACCTTAAGAAAACTCTCATGTTAGGATAAGTTGGTCATGGAATGGGTTAGATCAACACTAGGTTACCTGCCAAACTCAAGAAAACTTCATTGCAATGAGGAACACTGTAAAACAACACATAACTCTGTGACACATTATGAGTTTGGCTCCAGGAGATCCAAGGCTTAACTAAAGCTGTTAAAGTGCATATATTTTTCCTTTGGTCTTGTTCTGTGTCCTAAGAGCTTGGCTCTGTGACTGGTGAGAATATTCACTTTGGTCTCCACCATCTGGAGGGTGCACTTACTGGGGTGCACCTTGGTGGCCAGTTAAATAGACTGGGGATCCGAGTTTCTTTCTCTCTCCAGTTGTGCAACTCACAGGGGTGTTTGCTACAAGAGATTCCAGCCCAGAGGAGCCTTTGTTATCTCACTCTTTGTTGCTTGTTAGTGCTGGAAAGTCCCATTCCCGAAATGCCTGCCTGGTGTCATAGGTTAGGGGGTGGTCAGTGACTGGAGGTGTTTCATGATTAATGGGAGACTGAAGACACTGTTTTCACTACGGAATCCTTACTTGCTGTGCAACAAAGGTTTTTGCTTACTTAGATTAATTTTGGGAGTAAACTTTGGATCATGGGGGCTACATCATCTCTGCCGTCTCTGGATGCCTCTTCCATCTTTGGTTAAACCATTAAAAGGCTTACTGGTTTGAGTTGCTATTAATAGATTCTACTCATCAATGACTAGGTGATGGATCCTTTAAATTGGCTATGTTTTAAAAAAAATTATAAGTTTTATGGAGAGTTTTCAATGGTCTTATTAGCATAATAGGTAGCCTTAGGGACTCCCTTGACAAATTAAAAGAACAAAAATCAGACTTCAGATTTAAATATAAATGTCTGCACCCAATGTAAATTCCCTTCTTAAAATCCAGCCTTGGGGCGCCTGGGTAGTTTAGTTGGTTAAGCGTCTGCCTTCAGCTCGAGTCTTGATCCCAGGGTTCTGGGATCGAGCCCCTCATCGGGCTCCCTGCTCTGCAAGGAGCCTACTTCTCCCTCTCCCTCTGTCCGCTGCTTCCCCTGCTTGTGCTCTCTGTCTCTCTGTCAAGTAAATAAATAAAATCTTAAAAAAAAAAGAATTAAAATCTAGCCTTATCTACCTGTTTTAACTTTTCTTCCCCTACAAGATTTAGAAGGAGCACTCCAGCCTAATCTCTATGTTTGAAGAATACAGGTTTTTCATGTAGATGCTAGAAGCCAGGAAATGAATTTAACAAAAGCATCCGACACTGGCATTAAGGCTCACTTTACTCCTATCTCCCAGGGCTCTGTAATCAGGCCCTGCCAGCCTCAGGCATTCCTATGCAATGTCCTTTGCTGGTGTATCCTAGATCCCCACTGTATCTCTTGGACAGTAGCAGATCTTTTAAATTATAAAACCCTTTTACCTCTACTTTCAAAAGATCTTACCAAATTTAGAGAGTAATGCAAAAGATTATTTGATTATATTCACAGCTTCCCCTTCATAGAGGAAAGAGAGGACCAAAATTTCTCTTAGGCCTTCTTACAAATGATCTGCAAAAGGCTAATATTCAGGTGCTAATAGAAGCCAAGTTTAAAACAGTGCACCCAGAACAAAGGCTTTTGTTAAAATGCTTCACACAGACTTTACAAAGATAAATCTTTTGAGTCCCACTTTAGTTAAAAGCTCTCTCATATACAATAAAGAGTGAATTTAGTTTAAAAAGGAACACAGCCAATTCCTTCATATTGAGGCTGCAATTCCAGTTATTTGGGGAATCAGAAACAACTGACTTTGCCTTACAAATTTCTACAAAACCAAAAATGCAACTCTAGAAACAAGTCAAAGCCTACGTATTTTTACCAATCCCCAAAACTTGCCTATTCCTCTCAAAATGTTTGTAGGTATTATAAAAGATCAAGATATTGGAATAAAATTGTCCTATACTTGCAAAAAAAAAAAAGATTTTACATTATTCTTCTGTCCCTTGAAATTATAAATCTTGTCTTTAAAATGTAAACATAGTCCATAATCTCCTGAAACTGAAGGGAAAAAAAAGGAGGTGGGGGTGGGGGGGGGAAGAGGCCTTTTAAAAATACAAATTGCTAAAAAATCTCTTGTGCCCAGACTCTAGCACCTCCAACAGATAGGCTCTAAATATCCACCTTGGAGAACACTCAGATACTCCATCTTTGCCTTTATGATGTAAATTTTCTACCCTAGCATAGCTAGGACCTAGGAACCATTTTTTGAAATGCAAATTTTAGGGAGAAGTGTTTCATTAGGGGGAAAAAAAGAGTCTTTGGAAATTGGACCTTTAATATCCTCTCCACAAATATTAGTAAAACCAGTATAAGATTTTGGTTGCATCTTGTTTGTGTATTTGTATGTGTGTCCAGATAGGCTGTACATGTGAAATATTTTCTCTGTATCTGGCATTGCTAAAATTAATTTGTAAAAGAGTTCTGCTTAACTGGTTTGAAGACAAGCACTTGTAGGAACTGGGTATTCTAAAACTCAGAAAGATAGAAACTAACCTAAATGTTTTTCAAGTTCATATGATCAAGGGAGAATATTCAGTATTAAAGCTAATTTAGGGGCGCCTGGGTGGCTCAGTCATTAAGCATCTGCCTTCGGCTCAGGTCATGATCCCAGGGTCCTGGGATCGAGCCCCACATCGGGCTCCCTGCTCTGCGGGAAGCCTGCTTCTCCCTCTCCCACTCCCCCTGCTTGTGTTTCCTCTCTCGCTGTGTCTCTCTCTGTCAAATAAATAAATAAAATCTTTAAAAAAAAGCTAATTTAAGGTTGTTGGTTTAATTAAAATAGATATGTCTTTAGAGTTCTTAGCATTAAATAAAAACTTTTATTCTGCTTATATTACTAAAAGTCAAATAAGTTCATGTTATTTCTGTTATAAAATTTGTCAGAAAAAAAAGAATAATGATTGACTTTGTCTAATGCCTCACGAAGTTTTACGGGTAGTCTAAACATAATTGTAAATTAAATAGACATTTAATAAGATAAAAAGGTTTGTAGGCAAACCTTTACATAGTTTCCAAAATTTTGGTAACCTGCACCTTAAAGTTTTGCTAACTTAAATGATGAATAAAGTTATATTCATTAAATATCTAGATCATTTTCAAATAAGATAAAGTAATGAAACATTAGGTACTGAACATAGGTTTATCTACTTTTATTACAGAGAAACTAAAGATAAATTTGTGTCTTTTAGTAAACATGTCTTATGCGTTATTGAGAGGATCATACTATGAAAAAGCACATTTCTAGAAATTATGAAATATATTCATAAATTTGCCAATCTAAAGAATTCTGGTGTGAGAGTTCACAATTGGTTATGTAGGGCCACCCCAAAGGGCAGGCCATCCCAAGATGGGTCACTTTGGCATGAACATTATTTTGAGTTAAAAGCAATCAAAACCCAGAAGATTCAGGAAAAGCTCTTTACGTCTCCCTCAACTGCCTGCTTGTACCAGGAAGAGAGCTATTAACAGAGATTCCTCTTTACCTGGGAAACTTTATCTGCATAATAGGGCAACTTTTGTTTTCTACACATCTCCTCTCACCTTCCTGGTGATGGTCCTTCTCCCCTCTGCATCCTCAGACCCCTACCCTTCTCCTTAGCTCATATAAGCTTCATATTGCTTCACTGTCTTTGGACTTTCATGTCTGTTGTGGATTCCCTGTGCATACAAAATTAAATTTTATTTCCTTCTATTAATCTGTCTCATGTCAATTTGATTCTCAGTCCAGCCAAAAGGACCTTGAAGGGGACAGGAAATTCTTCTGCCCTTCCTTTCCTCATAAAAACCCCTTGCTTTTACCCTACAAGTGGGACACAACTTGGGTTAATCCCTGTATCTGTGTTCCCTACATTGCAATTCTTTGACTGCAAATAAACACTTATTTGCCTCATTGTGGCTCTTTATGATGTAGTTTTTGAATATAGGTAAGGTTCAGTGGGGTGAGGTCCGGAGCTGATGACCAAGAAAGAGTTCTTGAGATGTCTTTGGTGATTTTTATTAAAGCACGGGGACAGAACCCGTGGGCAGAAAGAGCTGCTGCACGGCAGTTGTGAGGGGTGACTGATTATGTACTATGGGGTTGGGGGAGGTAAGGAAAAAGGGAGGTTTTCAAAACAACTTTCATATGCTAAAGAGGACCTGTGAGATACTGGAGGCCTTGCCATTGTCAAGGTTGTTTTTCCTCTCTAGTAAGGCATTAACATTAAGACAGTTGTGAGCTTCCTTGTGGAAGTTAGGTTATTGATAAGAATACTTTTTTCTTGGGGCGCCTGGTTGGCTCAGTCAGTTAAGCGTCTGCCTTCGGCTCAGGTCATGATCCTAGGGTCCTCGGCTTGGGTCATGATCCTAGGTTCCTGGGATGGAGCCCCACATCAGGCTCTCTGCTTGGCAGGGAGTCTGTTTCTCCCGCTGCCCCTCACCCCACTTGTGCTCTCTTTCATTTTCTCTGTCTCTCTCAAATAAATAAATTGTTTAAAAAAAAAAGAATACTTTTTTCTTATAAGTCTCTAAGACTTTGGTAAACTGAGGGAGACTCCTGTCTTGCAAGACTGTGATCTCTATAAGTTAACCATTTGTTTTTCCCTTCCCTTAGTTTTAGGGCAGGCAGGAGTGCCTGAAGAATGTCACACATATACCACCTTGGGGGGAGGGTGTTTGTGGGGTGTCAGCTCACGTTTTGTCCGCAGCTTGCCTTCTGCTCCCTCATCATTTATTTTCAGGTTAAATAGTCCATGCAGGACGCTGAGTATGCCATATCAGAGCCATTGGAAGAAAACTAGGAGAAGGTGGAGTCACAGATGCTAAGAAAATGGTATCAAGAAACTTGGAGTGACCAGTGGTATCCAGTGCCACAAGAAAATCAAGTAAGATGAGAGATTATCTTTTGAGGTGGAGAAGGCTTACATTTTAATTGAAACATGGTGTTGTTACTGAACTTGAACTTGTCCATGTACCCAGTGCTCAGTAAGCCAGTGTCTGAGACACTGGTTTTGAAACAAAGAAAGCTTTGTTATCAGAAAGGCAGCCCTGGGAGCCTGAGTGGCTCAGTCATCTGCCTTCAGCTCAGGGCATAGTCTCAGGGTCCTGGGATCGAGTGTATCAGGCTCCCTGCTCAGCAGGGAGTCTGCTTCTCCCCCTCCCTCTATGCTCTCTTTCTCTCACTCTCTCTCTCAAGTAAATATAAAAAATCTTTAAAAAAAGAAAAAACGAAAAAAAAGAAAAACAGCCCAGCAAGAAGGCAGGGGATTATTCCCAAAGCTGCCTTGCTTGTGTTGAGCCTAGGGACAGCTTATCTATGTTTGGGGAAGGAAATGAATACCTGAGAAGAGGGTGAAATGTTTCTTGAAACCTTTCAGGGAGGGTGCCTTGAAACAGTTTGGAGGTATGCATTCTTCCAGACAATGAGGTGCCGTTTGGGACCTGGTACAATCAGGTATGTCAGATAACTTCAAGACAAATGTTACTGTTTGATCCCCATTAGATTTCTGCAATCAGTGGGTGAGCAGGGAGTTGTAGTGGAAAAGGCAAAGTTAATGATTAATAAGATGTGCATAAAACTGTAATTAACTAGGGAACAAAACAGAACACGGAGCAAAGTTAATGCAATTAATACAATTATGGTTCTACTTATGCTTTGAAAACAGGTCCAGGAACCAAGCGTCTGGCCTTACCTCCTGCTTACTACATTTTTCAATCTGGTCTAGTTGGTCTAGTGGAAATTTCTACATGTTTACTTTGTGCCTTCAGATACTCAAAGTTCACATGCAGCTGCGTATTTAGATCTATTAATTATCTTTGTGGTATTTGGTAGCCAGCAGGATGACTGGGCTGATTCTCCAAAAGGTCACCTACTCTAAAGCAAAGTTGGTCTGATGATAAGCCCAGTCCTCTCCCTCAGAGGTAATAGAAAATATGTACAGATCTTCCTCGACTTACTGTCGCTGACCTATCATAGCTGCCAACTCAGGACATGAATAGGGAAGCCCTGGCCAACTGCCGTGGCCAGCCTGCTCAGTCCCAGGGAATCCCCAGGGGGCTGGAGGAATCAAAAGCAGAGCTCCTGGCTGGGTTTGCCAACGCTATTGCCGAAAAAACTCGAATAAATTAACTGGTCACAAGAGAAGCCCGATCACGTGAGAGACTGGGGTTTGGAAAAGAGAAAGGGAGAAATTTACTTCAGGTGCTGGCAGCTGGCTTAGGTGGCAGGCTCAAGCCTACCAACTTTTCTGCCTGCAAGATGGACACCTTGAGTTTTATAGGGAGAGGTTCGGGGGTAGGGGGTAGCTCATGCAAGAGAGCCGGGAAGGAACCTGTGAACATGGGTGGGGGTCGAGATCTGTTTAGCATGTAATCATGGGCAGGAAAAGGCATGTGGTCTTCTAGGCATTCTCTTGCTATCAGGGCTTTTCGGGCTTGGCTATTGGAATGTTCCAGTCATTGCAAAACATCTTCATTAGTGTCAAGAAAGTGCCATAAGAAATAAGAACAATGGGTTTCAGTTAGAGCGTGAGTTAAGTGGTCTTGTCTATTTCTGATTTTAACTGTTGGTGTCTATAGTTGAGCAAGAGGGTTCGCTGACCTTACGATAGGGTTCTGTTCTGATAAACCCATTGTAAGTTGAAAATATTGTTAAGTTGAAAATGCATTTAATATCCCTAGCCTACCAAAATCATAGCTTAGCCTACCCTACTTTAAATGTGCTCGGAACACTTACATTGGTCTACAGTTGGGCAAAATCATCTCACACAAAGCCTCTTATATACTAAAGTTGTGAATATCTCATGTAATTTATTGAAAACTGTACTGAAAGTGAAAAACAGAATGGCCATATGGATACAGGATGTTCTAAGTATATTGGTTGTTCACCCTCATGATTGCAAGGCTGACTGAGAGCTGTGGCTAGGTGCTTGCTGCCTGGCATCATGAGAGTATCATACTGCATGTTGCTAGCCTGAGAAAAGATCAAAACTTATAATTTGAAATACAGTTTCTACTGAATGCATATTGCTTTTGCACCAATGCAGAGTTGAAAAGTCGTAAAAAGGCAAATGATTGTTAATTCAGGGACTGTCTATATATTGGTCTCTGCCCCTAGTTCCTGGCACAGAGCTCCTAAAACCTTTGTAATTTCCTAAATGATAAGAGCATTTGAAACATCTTTGTTCCACTGAGCTCCTAAATCCCTTGGATTTTCCTGGGTGTCTTTTGATAGGAGTATCTTTTGTTCTAAGAGGTGACTCTTGGTGGGCTCCTGGCTGGTAGTATGTCACTAGAAAAACCAAGACATGATTAGAAACTTGGAACTTTTAGCCCCACCCCCCATTCTCTGGAGAGGGGCTGGAAATTGAGTTATTGATCCATTATGCCTATGTGATGAAGTCTCCATAAACATTCCCCAAGTTTGGGGTTCAGGGAGCTTCTGGGTTGAGGAACATAGGGAGTTTTGGGGAGAGTGGTGTTTTACAAGAGAGCATGTAAGCTCTATGCTCTTTCCCACATACCTTGTCCTGTGCATCTCTTCCATCTTGCTGTTCCTGAGTTCTATCCTCTTATAATAAACTAGTAATCTAATTAGTAAACTGTTTTCCTGAGTTCTGTGAGCCACTTTAGCAAATTAATTGAACTCGAGGAGGAGATCGTGGGAACCTTTGATACATAGCAATTTGGCCAGAAGAATAGGTCACAACATGGACTAGTCATTGGCATCTGAAGTGGGGGTCAGTCCTGTAGGACTAAACCCTTAACCTGTAGGATCTGATGCTATCTCCAAGTAGATAGTGTCAGAATTAAGTTGTAGGATACCCAGCTGGTGTCACAGAGAATTACTTGATGTGGGGACACACCCCCACACATCTGGTGTCAGAGTGTTTTTTTTTGTTAATTTTTTTTTTAAAGATTTTATTTATTTATTTGACAGAGAGAGAGGGAACACAAGCAGGGGGAGTCAGAGAGGGAGAAGCAGGCTTCCTGCCGAGCAGGGAGCCCGATGTGGGACTTGATCCCAGGACCCTGGGATCATGACCTGAGCCGAAGGCAGAGGCTTAACGACTGAGCCACCCAGGCGCCCTGGTGTCAGAGTGTTTTGAATGGGGTAATAGTGTCAGAATAAAGAAGAGACTCCTAGGGGCGCCTGGGTGGCTCAGTCGTTAAGCGTCTGCCTTCGGCTCAGGTCATGATCCCAGGGTCCTGGGATCGAGTCCCACATCGGGCTCCCTGCTCAGCGGGAAGCCTGCTTCTCTCTCTCCCACTCCCCCTGCTTGTGTTCCTGCTCTCGCTCTCTCTCTCTGCCAAATAAATAAATAAAATCTTAAAAAAAAAAAAAAAAAGAAGAGACTCCTAGGAGGAAGAGTAAGGTTTTGTTGTTGTTGTTGTTTGTTTGTTTTTACGGATGCTTTGTCAAACTTTCAATTGCTGCATTCTTTTTTTTTTAAGATTTTATTTATTTATTTGAGAGAGAGAGAGAGTGATAGCGAGAGAGAACACAAGCAGGGGGTGGAGGGAGAAGCAGGCTGTCTGCTGAGCAGGGAGCGAGACGTGGGGCTCAGTCCCAGGACCCTGAGATCATGACCTGAGCTGAAGGCAGATGCTTAACCGACTGAACCACCCAGGCGTCCCCAGTTGCTGCATTCTTAAGTTGAAACAGGCAGCTAAGTTGCCTGACCTTTGCAGTAAGCCTATAATCTGAACAAGAAGAACTAAAATAAAGTAAAAAAAAAAAAAAGAAAAGAACTGACTTGTGAGGAAATAGGTAATCCAGAGAACAGAAACTACACGTAAAAACAAAATTCCGAAAAATTTAAGAAATTTCTGAATCCATAAAACAGAAATAGTACAAACTTTAGGATATGGCAGAGAACACACAATGCATTTTTTTATGAGACTGACACGCTGCCCACTGCACTAAGAAGGCACTACAGTGCATTTTTTTTTTTTTAAAGGAAAGGCAATTTAAAATCTTCAAGAAAAAAATGTACAAGAAACTCATGGCCTAAATGAATCCAACCTAAAATAGGAGATCCATGGACATAAACTAAAATGGAATGGATTTTATTTTTTTTTTAAGATTTTTTATTTATTCATTTGAGACACAGAGATACAGAGAGAGAGAGAGAGAACATGAGCAGGGGGAGAGGCAGAGGGAGAGGGAGAAGCAGGCTCCCCGCTGAGTCAGGAGCCTGATATGGGGCTCGATCCCAGGACCCCAGGATCATGACCTGATCTGAGCCACCCAGGCGCCCCTAAAATGGAATAGGATTTTAAGCAATAGATGGAATGAGTAAAAAGTTGGATGACGTTAAAGATATTGTCTGGAATGCATATATTTCTTCATGTCCTAAGAAAATAAAGATTATAAGAAACCCCAAGACTAAGCAAACAAACATTCAACAATATAGGAAAGGTATGTTCTAAACATGAAGCAACCTGAAATATGGCCCAATTTCTAATAATTGGAGGGAATGTAAGAGAACCCATTTTGCACATTGTCCAGGTGGCTGGTGTGAGGAGCGAGAAGAACCCATTTTATTTATTTATTTATTTAAAAAGATTTTATTTATTTGAGAGAGAGAGAGAGAGCTCTCGCATGAGAGAGAGCATGAGCAGGGGGAGAGGCAGAGGGAGAAGCAGACTCTGCACTGAGCAGGGAGCCCCACATGGGGCTCAATTCCAGGACCTTGAGATCATGACCTGAGCCGAAGGCAGATGCTTAACTGACTGAGCCACCCACGTGCCCCCCAAAAATCCATTTTGTTAAGTAATTCTGATGCAGGGGGTTCACAGATGATTCTGAAAAACCACGCTCATCGGTCAATTCTTGGTTTCCAGTATATCCCAGCTCTCAGCAACACGTGACATGATTGACCACACGCACCTTCAGAACCATTCTCTACACTTTGGGACTCACCACTCTTGGTTTTCTTCCTATCTTACTGGCCACTCAATCACAATTTCCTTTACTGAATTTGCCTGTTCTTCCCAATTTCTAAACATTAGTGTGTCCCAAGGCTCACTCTTCAGATCTCTTTTTTAATCCTTACTCACTTCCTTTTTCTAGGACTGCCAAGTGTTAATGACTCAAATTTATACCTCCAAACACATCTGTGAAACAGATATCTCCACTTGGATATTTTAATGGCATCTAGAACTTAATATGTCCAACATTTAACTCTTGCTTTCCACCTTTCAAACTAGCTCCTTCCCTATGTCCCACCAATCTTCCTGTCCAAATAGATGCTACCACTTCTAATTTCTTTCTCTTTCTCTCACGTTATCTGTCTCTGGATTCATTAAAGTTTCTTTGTCGATCAGGACTGATTCAAGACACATAGTTCTGGTTGTTACTCCCATTGCTCTTGAAAAGGTAAAATTAATAGTGATTCAGGTCAAGAATATATCCAGTGTTCAGTGTTTTTAGAGTCTTACTGCTAACCTCTTAAAAGAAAATATCCTATTTTAGGCTAGAGAAGAGTAAACTTGGCCCACCGGGGGCCACAGAGAACAGTGTGCTAGATATTTAGACCCAGAGAAGGCAACTGAGAATAACTGGTTATTAGGCAACTCTCCTAAGCACCAGAGAACTGATATGATCAGGACTCACCTCTGCTGTTGGCTGATGGAAGGTTAGAGACTGGAGGAGGGTATTGAATGAATGCAGATGTGGCTGTCGGAGTTGGGGAGCCACTGGACAGACATGGCAGCTGTCACACAGAGACAGCTGCTCCCGTATGCCCTGTAGGTATTAGCAAGGTTCTCTAGAGAATCCGTAAACTACTGAAATGGTTATCTTTGTTGACTCCAGCCAGCCTGCTCAATGGCATACTTTCCAGACTGAACCTTTAGCTAGCTGTCGGTGAATTAGTTTATGCCAAAAATGAACAGAAAGATTCACTATTTCCAGACTACCTACAATTTGCTTCCTCTCCTCTTTCTCTTATACATCCTATTTTTGCCTTTGTCCCTTGATAGTCTGCCTCCCTCATGTAAAAAATAAACAGTGCATAAAGTAAATAAATAAAGGTGTCTTAAATACCTGAGTTATTCTTTGACCATATATTGTTTTTTTTCTCCCCAATTTTTATTTAAATTCTAGTTAGTTAACATATTGTGTAATACTTGTTTTGGCAGTAGAATTTAGTGATTCATCACTTATATATAATACCCAGTGCTCATCATAAGTGCCCTTCTTAATACCTATCACCCATTTAGCCCATCCACCACCAACCTTCCTCCATCAACCCTCAGTTCGTTCTCTATTGTTAAGAGTCTCTTATGTGGGCACCTCAGTGGCTCAGTTGGTTAAGTGACCGACTCTTGATCTCAGCTCAGGTCTTGATCTCAGGTTCATGAGCTCAGACCCAAGCCCTGCATTGGGCTCCACACTGGGCATGGAGCCTACTTAAAAAAAAAGTCTCTTATGGTTTGCCTCCCCCCTCTCCTCTTTTTTCCCCCCTTCCCACATGTTCATCTGTTTTGTTTCCTAAATTCCACATATGAGTGAAATCATATGGTATTTGTCTTTCTTTGACTGACTGATTTTGCTTAGCATCATACACTCTAGCTCCATCCATATTGCTGCAAATGGCAAGATTTCATTCTTTTTGATGGCTGAGTAATATTCCATTGTATATATACACCACATCTTCTTTATTCCTTCATCAGTTGATGGACACTTGTGCTCATTCCATCATTTCGCTGTTGTTGATAATGCTGCTATAAACATTGGGGTGCATGTACCCTTCAAATCTGTATTTTTGTATCCTTTGGGTAAATACCTAGTAGTGCAATTACTGGATCATAGGGTAGTTCTATTTTAAACTTTTTGAGGAACCTCCATACTGTTTTCCAGAGTGGCTGCACCAGCTTGTATTCCCACCAACAGTGTAAGAGGGTTCCCCTTTCTCTGCATCCTTGTCAATGTCTGTTATTTTCTGTGTTGTTAATTTTAGCCATTCTGACAGGTGTGAGGTGGTATCTCATCATGGTTTTGATTTGTATTTCCCTGATAATGAGTGATGTTGAGCATCTTTTCATGTATCTGTTAGCCATCTGGATGTCTTCTTTGGAAAAATGTTTTGACCATATATTGTTATATGAAAAAAATTTCAGAACAATATGCAGAGAATGATACTATTTCTATTACAAAACCAAAGCTATATCTTTTTGCAAGTATAAGAAACTGTATATAAAGTCTTAAAGGGAAACATACTGAACTGATAGCAATGGTTGCTTTTGGGAAAGCAAATGGAATTAAATGGTATCATGTAGAATTTTATCTTTATTGTTTCAGTTTCTACAATCAAAACACGTAGATCTATGTAATTCATAATAATTAAAAAATCAGAACACAAGAAAAAATACACTAAACATTTTGGGCCATTTTTGGGGGTGGGGAGATCTGGGAAACCATAGGGACTGGATGGTGTTCATTTGATTTTATCCCTTTAGAAGGCCCTTTTTGCCTATGCTGGTCCATTCCTGCATAAAAAGTTACCATAAACTCTGTGCTCCATTCCAGAATTAATCTGGATCAGTACTTTTAGCCATTCCATTACTCCTCACTCCTGCTTTTCTTGGTTCTCAGGCTTCCTTATTTTGGCCACATATTTCCGCTTTCATTTTCATACTAGTTGCTTTGGTTAATGACCAGGTTTGGATATGCTCTGCTTATTTTAATATTGTTTCATTGGCAGGATCTTATATTTGGTATTTGCCTTCAGATTTTATGCAACTAGAGGCTTTTGAGTAAAGGCTTTTGCTTCTGTATTCAATTTTGGGGCAATATAGGATAGACAAACTCCTGCTTCCTCTGGTGAAGTTGAGGGTGAGAATCATATTCACCTCAATTCACTCATGTTCTAGGATTATTTTTCATTCTCAGAGGAGATGATGCTGTTTCATCATATTCTGGGGGTTCCTGAGGATTGGGACCTTATGTTACTTATTTTTATGCTTTATGTTTGTTGAATTTAAAATTCTACTTTGAAGGCTTACCTAATGGAGAAAAAGTATTCTTGCAAAAATGGTTAGAGCTGCTGGCTTTCATTGTAAATGTCACCCTGACTATGTAATGTTTTGTGCAAAAAAGAAACCAATGACTTTTTACTCAGTTAATAAATGTATTACTTCTCATTTTGACTGTGAGAGCATGGTTTCTTTTCAGTATTAAGATTATATTACATTTGTATATATTTATAGATTTCTCTTTTTTAAAGTTATTTATTTATTTGAGAGAGAGAGAGATTGTGTGCATGTGTGTGCGCGCGCGCACATGTGCACTAGAAGGGGGAGGGGCAGAGGCAGAGGAAGGGAGAGAATCCTCCAGCAGACTCTGCACTGAGCACAGAGCTGGACTCTGAGATAGTGACCTGAGCTGAAATCAAGAGTCAACCACTTAACCAACTGAGCTACCCAGGTGCCCCTAAACTACATTACATCTGTATATATTAAAGGTACTGACTTAACACAATAGGACCTAAGCCATCTTGTAAATAAATCGCATTTTATTATTTTTTAATTTATTTACTGAGAGAGAGAGAGAGAATGATAGAGAGAGAGCATGAGAGGGAGGAGCGTCAGAGGGAGAAACAGACTCCCTGCTGAGCAGGGAGCCCAATGCAGGACTTGATCCTGGGACTCCAGGATCATGACCTGAGCCGAAGGCAGGCGCTTAACCAACTGAGCCATCCAGGCGCCCCAATAAATGGCATTTTAAAAAGTCACATAGCCCAAGAGCTGCTAAAACAAAATTCTGCAGTAAATTATACTATTCCTTCATTGTTAAAACTTGGGAAATAAAAAAAAACCCTAGGTTATTACTGAGTAGAACTAGGTTATTACTAAATAGATGCTATTTTCTTCCTTTCCTTGATTCTTTTTTAATTTCTTTTCTAATTTGCTTTAATTGGTTTAATAACAGATATGGTAGAAACTTGAATGTAGTATAACCCTAAATGATAGAAAATATTAGAAGCCACTGATTGTAATTGCCAAGACTTTTAACTTTATATCATGTCTCTAGATGATCAACAGAGATTTTATTGACGATTTGGTAAAGCTGAATCAAACTTTTAATATTTTACTTAAATCAGTGTTGCCATCTCTGGCACATAATTATAGAGTATTAATATTGTCTTGCACTAAATTAAAATGCTACAAAAGAAAATAATGTAATTAAAGAGGACGAAGAATGTCTGCCATGCTTTCATTATAATCAATAAACTGGCCTTAAAATGAACTGAAATTCAAGGGGTGCCTGGGTGGCTCAGTTGGTTAAGCGTCTTTCTTCAGTTCAGGTCATGATGATCTCAGGGTCCTGGGATCAAGCCCTGCATCGGGCTCCCTGCTCAGTGGAGTCTGCTTCTCCCTTCCTCGCACCCCCACCCCCCCACTGCTCATGCTCTCTGTCTCTCTCAAATAAAGAAATAAAATCTTTTTAAAAAAATGAACTGAAATTCAAGTCAAGTTTGAAGAGGGGTAAAACAGAAGAAGGGGCTTTCTAGTATCTTATCTTTCTGTTACTTAAATTAAAGTGAGATCTTATATTTAACATCTATTTTTTGAGTTCCTAAAAAGAGGTATTGAAAGTAATGACATAGTCCCTACCCCAGGAATTGCTTAAAGTATAGTTTTCATCCATTGGTACTGACTACTTGGTATAGTGTATTGAGAAGGATCTGAAATCATGTCCAGTTTAGTAGAGAAGAGATTATAAATCATTGATGATGATGACTGCCTACCTGTGGGACTAGCATCTTATGTAATGTGTATTTCCTTACTCTAATACAAGACGTTAAAGGTAGTGAGATATTATCTCATGAAAACATCAAATAACTCTACATCTGTATCCTTATCTTCTTTATGCAAATGAAGAAAGTAAGAGTAGGAGGTTAAGTAATTTGCCAGAAGTCAACCAGCTATTAAAGAACAGAGCTGGGATTTCAACCGAAGTGGGTCGGACTTCAGAGAATATGATCGTTTTACTTGGCCATATGGTCAATTTATAATGGAGGAACTAATATTAGTTCTGATTATCAGAAAAGTTTCATGGATGAATTGGGACTTTTGCTAAACCTTGGAGAATGTGTGGCGTTTAATATGCGGGAAGAAATATGATAAGAGGGGGCGCCTGGGTGGCTCAGTTCGTTAAGCGACTGCCTTCGGCTCAGGTCATGATCCTGGAGTCCCGGGATCGAGTCCCGCATCGGGCTCCCTGCTTGGCAGGGAGTCTGCTTCTCCCTCTGACCCTCCTCCCTCTCATGCTCTCTGTCTCTCATTCTCGCTGTCTCAAAATAAATAAATAAAAAATCTTAAAAAAAAAAAAAGAAATGTGATAAGAGAACAGCATTAGCAAATGTGGAAAGATGAGAATAAGACTTGGTGTTTCATGGAGTGATTGAGTCAGCAGTACCTGGTGGAAAGCAATGAGGATGTTTGTTAAGTGTGGCCAGGTGATGGAGTGCTTTAAATGTCAGGAAGAGTATGGATTTAACGCTATAAGCAATGGTAAGTCACCGGACATTATTGATAAAAGTATTACTTTAGGAAGATCCATGCAATGTTGGACTATTGTCAGCAGGCTTCATGGGGGTCATGAGAACAAGTAGGAGAGATTAGTTCCAGAGAATTTGAGCATAGGTAATTATAGTGCACACATTTTATTGAACAACTTCTTTGTTTAGACATTGAACTAAGCACTTGACATATGTTATCTTAGTTAATCCTCACAACAACATTATGTATTGTGATCTTCATTTCATGGTGAGAAAACGGGTTTAGAGAGGTCTAGATCACAAAGTTTAGTGGTGGGGCTGATCTTCAATCCTGGGTGATCCGATTCCCCTGCTCAGAATAAATAAGTAGGAAGGCCTGTATATGAGTGTTGAGAAAGGAGGAACTGATAATTGAGTTGGGGAGATATTAGAAGCACTTGGTTTCAACATTTTGGCCTGCTGCCCACAGTAAGAAATAAGAAATGCTCAACCCAGGGGGCGCCTGGGTGGCTCAGTTGGTTAAGCGACTGCCTTCGGCTCAGGTCATGATCCTGGAGTCCCGGGATCGAGTCCCGCATCGGACTCCCTGCTCAGCGGGGAGCCTGCTTCTCCCTCTGACCCTCCCCCCTCTCATGTCCTCTCTGTCTCTCTCATTCTCTCTGTCTCAAATAAATAAATAAAAAAATAAAATCTTAAAAAAAAAAAAAGCAGTGCTCAACCCAGGACATATCAACTCATGGATATAATCTGAATTAGACCCATGAAACAGCATTTATTTACCCTTATTATATATAAGGTGCTCTAATGTTTTTGTTATTTTATTAATATTTTTCTGATCGTTACTCACTAAAGACTTTAAATAGTTTTTTAAAAGCTTATTTGTTTATTTTAAGTAATCTCTACCCCTAATGTGGGGCTCAGCCTCACGACCCTGAGATCAAGAGTCATGTGCTCTTCCGACTGAGCCAGCCAGGCGCCCCACCCACTAAAGATTTTATATTCTGCTAATAAATGGGTTGGGGCTCCAAACTGAAAAACTCTGAGCTATAAAATATGAAAGAGACAAAAAGCTGAAAGTCATCTTTAGGTTTTGCTTGAGCATTGATAAAAATGCAGGAGAAACTGGAAAGGGCGACTGATTAAGTTTCCTGTAGCTCTGGAACAAATGACCACAAACTCGGTGGCCAAAACAGCAGACCTTTATTCTCTTACAATCCTGGAGGCCAGAAGTCCCAAATCGGTAGCACTGGAGCAAAGTCAAGGTGAAGCAGAACCCCTTCCTCCAGAGGCTCTGGCTGAGAATCTGTTCCTTGTCTCTTCAACTTCTGGTGGCTACTGGCATCATTGTGGCTGCATTCCTCCAGTGTTTACCTCCATGGTCACCTTGTCTTCTTTTGTGTGTAATCTCCCTCTGCCTCTTCTTTCTTTCTTTCTTTTTAAAAAGGCTTTATTTATTTTACAGAGGAAGAGAGAGAGAGAGTGAGCATGTGAGTGGGGGGAGGGGCAGCGGGAGCGAATCCTCAGACTCCCCACTGAGTGTGGAGCCCGATCCCAAGACCCATGAGGTTATGACCTGAGCCAAAACCAATAGTCAGATGCTCAAAAGGCTGAGCCACCCAAGCACCCCCTTCAGCCTCTTCTTTTAAGAACACTTGTGACTGCAGTTAGGGCACACTTAGATAATCCAGGATAATCTTTCTATCTCAAGATTCTTTTTTTTTTCTTTTTTAATATTTATTTATTTATTCTTATGTTAATCCCCATACATTACATCATTAGTTCTAGATGAAGTGTTCCATGATTCATTGTTTGTGCATAACACCCAGTGCTCCATGCAGAATGTGCCCTCCTCAATACCCACCACCAGGCTAACCCATCCTCCCACCCCCCTCTATCTCAAGATTCTTAACCCAATGACATCTGGAAAGCAATGAGAACTGCACATCTACAGGAACATGGGTTTATCAGGTAATTATGCCCCTCCCTCCATTCCTTCCTTCCTTCCTTCCTTCCTTCCTTCCTTCCTTCCTTCCTCTCCTCCCCTCTACCTCTCTTTCTTTTGTTCTTCCTTTATTATCCACCTAAGAAATCGCAATATATTAGACATAGAGCCACTTTGTACAAATATAGGATAGTGCCTAGCACAGTATCTGCCATATAGTAGGTGTTTGATAAAATAGCTATTGAATGATTGTGATAATTCTTTTTTTTTTTTTATTTAAGTGACCTGTCATTCTAAAAAATCTAGTCTTTTTCTGGCCCATTGTATGTCTCTTCTTGGCCAACAGAAACCTGCTTTCACAATTTGGCAGGAGACCTTAGAGAACATAAGGTTCTGGTTGTAACCCTTCATTTTTACTCTTGAGGTAACAAAAACAGAGGATAAGTGATAGCAGTGGAGATAAAGAGGGAACGAATTTGAATAAGAGGACAAAATTAAAGGCCACATGAGAATGGGTCCATTTTAGATGGTGGGTTTGGGATTTATTGAGTGGAGGCAGGGTCTAATCAATTGGAGATGTTCTACTTGAATCCCATTTATGAAATGCTCAGTATCATAGAAAAGGCAAGTTTATGTTTGGTCCATCAGACATCATTCAGTTTTGGCAGTGAGGTTCAGGGTAGATAGTAGCTGTGGCTTAGAACCCTGTCTTGCCTCTTTTCTCTGCCTGACCTTGGGCAATTTACTTAGCTCTGCATTGCCCTCAGCACTCAGTGGTAGAATGTCTACAATATTGTAATACCTTTCACTTAGGGTTCTTGTGAGAGTTAAGATAGTGCATGTGCCTTGGTCAGAATGAAATGCTTCTTATTCTTGCTATACTTCATTTGCCTTATTCATTCTCATTCTCTCATGAATATACACTGGAGTTTTCCAGTGGCTCTGTGATGTGTCATATAATACTGCAACAGATCAAATACAGAAGATGTGAGAATCCAGCTGTCCTCTGTTAAGCCAGGCACTTAAGAGATTTGCAAAAATTTAACAACACTCCTCTCACTAAAGTCTTATTTTCGGCAAACAATCATAACAGCAATAGCGAAAAAAAATACTATGTTAACACGTAATGGGTTTATTTTTATCATTTAAAAATGAATTTGGGGCGTCTGGGTGGCTTAGATGGTTAAGCGTCTGCCTCTGGCTCAGGTCATGATCCCAGGATCCTGGGATGAGTCCGCATTGGGCTCCCTGCTCAGCGGGGAGCCTGCTTCTCCCTTTCCCTTTACTGTCTCCCCTGCTTGTGTTCTCCCACTCGGTCAAATAGATGAATAAAATCTTTTAAAAAAATTTAAAAAAATGAATTTGTAAGTATTGAAATATTTCTCACTTTTAATTTTTAATACATATAATGATAGATATCACCCATGTAAATGAATATCTCTTTGGGGTCCACAGTAATTTTTAAAAGTTGTAAAGGAGTCTGGACCAAAAAATTTGAGAACTGCTAATGTAGAGGCATGAGAATGGGATCCAATAGGATAGTATCAACTTCTCAGAGTCTGAGCTCCATTGAACATCTTACTAAATTTGGTTCCTTTTGGGAACAGCTGACAAGGAGCTGATGAAGAAAGAGCCTGGTAGAGGTGGACATCTGGCAGGGAGTGATAAGGGGAGTTACAGCTGGGGACTTTAGGGGAAATGGTAGGCCTGGAAAAGGGTGCTTTTAGATAGAGCTAATCCTCTCTGTTCAGTTCTTCCCACTGTGCCCCTTCCCACTACTATTTATTTAGTTTTTCAAGTTTTTATTTAAATTCCTGTTAGTTAACACAGTGTAATATTAGTTTCAGGTGTAGAATTTAGTGACTCAGCACTTCCATACAACACCCAGTGCTCATCACAAGTGCCCTCCTTAATCCCCATCACCTCTTTCACCCATCCCCCTGCCCACCTCCCCTCCGGTAACCCTTAGTTCCCTTTCCTGGTTTGCCTCCCCCCCCACCCCCCCCCGCCCATGTTCATCCGTTTAAGAGTGCTTTAGGATGAAAGATTACAATACTATATTCTAAGAATTATTTGTCTTATAGGTTTTTTTTTTTTTTTAATCATGCTTTTGGCATGCACAGTGTCCCCTGGGGACTATTTCTGGAAAAGGTTTAATTATGACTGCAGAAATCTCTGTCATCACCTGAGGCTTTATACAGAAGGAATGAAGCTCTACTTACTTAGTTTGAGTCTATTCACATTTCACACAGCTTTAGAATAGAGAACCGGCTCTCTGGCATCTTTTTTAAAAGCCTCTCTCTAAAATCCTATAAAGAGGGGTTTTTGTTAATTGTGACTAGTTCTTTTTTTTTAAGATTTTATTTATTTGGGGCGCCTAGGTGGCTCAGTCGTTAAGCATCTGCCTTCGGCTCAGGTCATGATCCCAGGGTCCTGGGATCGAGCCCCGCATCGGGCTCCCTGCTCTGTGGGAAGCCTGTTTCTCCCTCTCCCACTCCCTCTGCTTGTGTTCCCTCTCTTGCTGTGTCTCTGTCAAATAAATAAATAAAATCTTAAAAAAAAAAAGATTTTATTTATTTGACAGAGAGAGTTCTTAAGGAGAAAGATTAAAGTGATGGTGTTCTTTCACTTCTCTTCTCTCCTTTTAAAATGGTTTTAGAGAATTTAGTAGTGTTGATTGCCAACCAGGGATCACAGGTCAAAGCGTATATGACATTTATTTTCCAGTCTGCACTTGTGATTCATAGCTCGCAATGGAATGTTTAATATTTATAGATACATTGTCTTTTCCTAGCCCTAAAAATGTTCTTTTGCAAAAAAAATCTTGTGCAAAACAAAGATTAAAGGAATGAAAGAAATGAAAACTAAACTCCTAAGTTTCTGAGTGAATTTTGCAAACTAAAACTCTTTTGCATGATATCATTTACTTTCCAAGGTTTCAGTTCTATGCAATCTGGTTCTTTTGCACCTTTTATAGTTAATTGAAATAGTTTGCTAATTACGGTTATGCCTTAAGAGTTGCCAGAAAAAACAATGAATTATTTTTTTAGTATAATTATATTCCAAATACTGCATAGAACAATATTTATATTGGTTGTTTGTCTGAAATTGAGTTTAAGCAGGCAGCCAGTATTTTAATTTGCTAAATTTGGCAACCCTACCTAAGCACAACTAGGTTCCTTTGTTTGTCTTTACTTAGAATATATAGAATATATAGAACAGATATGTATTCCCAAGTGGTTTTGTAGTTAAAGGCACACAATTTTCTCAAGGAAACAACTATTACTTGGCAAAGTGCTCTTGTATGTAAAACAGAACGCTTAATTCTCGGAAATGGAGTCCCAAAACTAGTACTGGTCTCCTGGTCTTGCAAATCAAGCTTTGCTGCTCAGCTTGGGAAAGTTGCCTTCTTGTTACTGGGTAAGCGGGCTCCACCCAGCTGCTGAAAGGAGATACAAATTGTAACAAAACCGGAAGTTGGCTAGGCTGCCTTCGCTTCTCAAGGTAAGCGTCTCCTGTTGTCTTTAAGTCAGAGCTCTTTGCAAAGCGTTTAAAAATTGAAGCCAGCTAAGGCGACAGTACTGAGAACAGGCGACTGTGATGATGGGGGCGGTCGGCGATGCAGAATGAATGCTTTAACAAATTATGTTCTGGAGCTTGTATTGAGCTAATGAGTTTTCACAAACGAGTTAGGTTAGTAAGATGTCCTGTGACTTTGACTAACGAGCTTTAATCCCAAGAAATGGGTGATTAAAAGTAGAGTCATGCTTGGGGTCCTGAAAAGCATGGACTTTATTCATGCACGTGTGTTTCTTTCTCCTTTTTAAAAAAAACTTGAAACTGTGGAAACTCTCTTTTATAATTAAACTTAATGGCATAATTACCTGTATGCAGATTACTTAGAGCCTTAGTTGGTTTTTGAAGTATGTTTTAATTTAGAAATTTTAGCTTCCCCCACCCCCTACCCCTGGTGTGCATTTAGAATTTCAGAAAGGCTCTGGTAAGACCTTTGCCACCCCCTCCTTTTTTTTTTTTTTTAATCTTGTCAGTGCTTACCTAGGGGCAAAGGAGATTTTTCAGTTTGTGAATGTGTTATCAGGGATATTTCTTTACAAAGCTAAACTTTTAAGCTCAGATACTTTCTTTTTCTTCTGAATTAAAGAAAAAGTGGAAAGATTTGAGTACTATACAGAGGTAGAGGCTAAAATTTGGTTTATTGATTTGTTGAAAACAATGAGCTAGACATTTTATTTTGTTTAAGGGGATGAGTTCTGGTAATTTGCTTAGTAAGCCAACATGTTGACTATTTTGGCCAAGTGTAGCTTCTGTTTCACAGCTCTCCATTTGCGTAATGTCAGATTCTCTGGAAATCACACTGTACAAGCGCTGTTTTCAAGGTTGTCTGCTAGTCAGTGGGAAAGGGGATCAACAAGCTGGCCACAAGACAAGTCACCAGTTGGGGCAAGTGTGATAACATTTTTTATTAGCAAAAGCAAAGCTTCTGGAGGTTCCAAAGAGAGAGCAGTTACAGAAGGTGACAGAATTGGCCAAGACTCCATGGAAAGAAGGAGATTTTATTTATTTTTCTTTTAATTTATTTTTTATTTAAATTCAATTAACATATAATTTATTATTGGTTTCAGAGGTAGAGGTCAGTGATTCATCAGTCTTATATAGTACCCAGTGCTCATTACATCACGTGCCCTCCTTAATGTCCATCACCCAGTTACCCCCACCTTTCTCCCCTCCAGCAGTCCTCAGTTTGTTTCCTACAAAGAAGATTTTAATGGGAGACCTGGTTTATGGTGTGCACTTTGCTAGATGTTTCATATGTATTGCTTTATTTGACCTTCACAAAGCACCTTGATATTTGTTGCATTTTCTCTTAACAAAATGAGAAAAAGCCTGGTGAGGTTAAATAATTTGCCCACAGTCACTAAGATGGTGCCTGCTGGATTCAAACCTGCAGCTGGATTCGAACTATGTGATTTTGAGGTCCAAACTGTTCACTCTCTCATAGGATACATTTGAAATGGACCTTGAAAGAGGGGAGGAGGTTTTATTTACTAAAACAAAAACAAAAGCAGTGAAGGTAACATAGAAGGTTTGAAAATAGATAAAAGAAAAAAAGCTAAGTAGTTTTATTGTATTTCTTTACGGTCTTTATATATCCGTATTTTGTAGTTATAAATTATTATCTTTTATTATATTATAAAGCACTACATGCTTTAAAATTTTTAGATTATTTTTATATTATAAACACTACATGCTTTAAAAAAAATATGCACAATACAATGAGGATTAAAAAGAGGAAGTCCACTCCTCTTCCCCTATTGAAAACACTCTCCTGGGGGTAACCACTCTTGAGAACTGTTAAAGTGTGGAGTAGAAGGTTTTTTTTTTTCTTTTCCCTTTAACTTTTAAGTAACATTTCTTTCAATATACTACATATCATTTCGTAATCTGCTTGTTTTCATTCCTCAGTGTGGCAGGAGCATGTTTCCACTTAAGTATATGCAGACTAATGTCTTAGGGCTTTTGTGAAACAAGTTGATACTTGCAAAGCACTTAAAAGAATACCTAGCTCCCATAAAGCACTCAGTAATTATTAGCTGTTATATTTGTCATTGACTTTTTTTTTTAAATGTTTTTCCTTTATTTTTATTTATTTATTTGACAGAGAGAGAGAGAGAGCACAAACGGGGAGTGGCAGGCAGAGGGAGAGGGAGAAGCAGGCTTCCTGCTGAGCAAGGAGCCCTGATGTGGGGCTTGATCCCATGACCTGAGCCGAAGGCAGACGCTTCACCACTTAACTGAGTGAGCCACCCAGGCACCCCGTCATTGACTTTTCTATTTCATTCTTTTAAGTGAGTGAGTATACAGTATTCTATAGTCTGGATATAGTGTAGCTTATTTTTGTAACCACCCAAATTGTCTTAAATTTTTGTTACTACAAATATAATTTTTGTCTAACTGTGCGAGTTTTTCTGTAGGATAAATTCCTAGAAGTGAAATTCCTAGGTCAGAGGTTAGGCATATTTTAGTTTAGTAAGATACTGTCAAATTTCCTCCAAAAATATTGTGCCAATTTACACTTTTCACTGTGTATGTGTGCTCATTTTTGTACATTCTTGCTTATACTGGATATTAGCAGTCTCTTGCATTTATCCATGAAATGACAGGCAATGAATTTTTTTTTTTTTTTTTTTACATAAAAAGCATAGTGTACAGAAATTTTTGTATCTTATTTTTTCCCATTTAACATCTGTTTTTACACGGGTAAGAATTTGATGCATGAAATAATGGAGGTCCCAGTTAGAAGGCAGGACATGGATAGAAAGAAGGAGTGGTGCTTATTCCAGGAGTTAGTACCAATGGTACGTTGTTGCAAGAGCCTGGGAGAAAAAAATCCTTAAAATGGGGTTGGGCTGAATAGTATGAAACATTAAAGTTTTTGTCCTTAATTTAATAATTCCTGGGAAGCTGATGAAGGTTTCTGGGGAGAAGAGTGATATGATAAGAATTGTGCTTTAGGAAAATGATCTCTGATGTTGTGTAGGACAGATTAGAATAGAGATAAAGAAACAGAGAGGCCAATTGAGAGTGTTTCATTAATTTTGGTGATAGACAATGAAGGCTTTGTGCTTGGAGGTGATGGCAGAATGGAAAGTGGTAGACAGATGTAATAGAAAGAATGGACAGTAGAAGAGAGATGCAAAAGGGATAGGTAGGAGGGTGAAAGGGTGGAGGGAGAATCTGAAGAGGTTGTTTGGAAATTGGGGTCTAAAAGAGTATTTGGGGTCAAGTCTTGAGAATATGGGGTTTCGAGTATTGCTGACCAGAAACGTGTTGACAGGCCACCATCAGAATAGGGAAGTCAGGTGTAAGAGCTAGTCTGGAGGAAAAGATGATGAATTTCATTGCAGACAAATTAAGCTTATTGTCGTCCAAACAGAAATATACGTAGAGTTGGAAATTTGAGTGAAAGCATTGTTCAGATGTGGGGTGGGGGCAATCGGAAGATTTGGGAGATATCTTAGGGATGAAAACAGGCCATGGAAATCATGATGAGCTTGCAGAGAAATGTGGGGGCCAAGGTAAAAAGTCTTGGGAATGGATACGTTCATGTATGAGGCATGAAGAGGAACCAGACTTAATTACAATATTTTTACAATGACTATTTCTGACATTTGACCTCGGATCTAGACAATCCTTTAACGGCCCTCAAAAGTCCATGCCCACTTTTTTGTCTCCATCTTTGTTTCTTTTATTGTTCCTATTCAAATTATGTACATTCTGAACCTGTTTTCCTCCATAATGCCTTGTTTACTTACCATGTCAGCCTTAAGGGTCTGATCTGAAGTTATGGATGGCTTATTGGTTAAAACCTCAGAAGCCAGATCAGAGACCATACTTTTCACCACTCATTTGCTGTGCCTCTGATAAATGTCTTAATCAGTGCCCTGTTTTACATAGTGGGAGCAATTACACCCTTCACACCTTCCTGGGTGGTTTTTAGGAATGCATGCTAAATCCTTGACATGATGTCTGACATGTTGTAAGCCCTTGGAATTGTTAGCTCTTCTTATTTTTTCCTTATACCTCTAAATATCTATAATGAAATATAATTTTTTCCTATTCTGCCCTGTGTTATCTTAGACTGTAGTTTTTTATAACCTCTGGGAGCTTCAGTGTCTGTACGAAAAACAAACAAACAAACAAACAAACAAAAAAAACCTTTGTATGTTTCTTCCAAGGATTAGAGTTCCTTTCTGTGAAGCACGTACTGTGATGACTACAATGGATTCAATAAATAGTGTCATTTAAATGATAGATTACTGGTATTTGCTTTTGTTTCATCATTAGTTTTGCATCTTTAGAGAAGGGGCCATTCCACTTTCTACCTAATTTTGTTTTGTGGACAGGGTTATTGTGAGGGCCATGTGGAATGACCCAGATGAAAGCTCTATATCATGTAATAAGGTATTTGCTTCCAATCTTTTTTCCAGAGGTGAATAAAGAAGATGGAAACATTACTTGCTGAGGATGCTGTGATTAGGAGAATCAGGATTAGATTGTAGAGTTCCCCATCACTTTTTCTTCAGTGGTTTCCTCTACCTTTCCCTTCACTTTTTCTTGCTTTTACTTAAACTCTAAATTCTTTTTCAGAATTTTTTTCAACCCTTTTAAGTTGTTAGACCTGACAGATCTCAAATTGGTATTCAATATGTCACTTTTGATGCCTCTTTGTTTTTTAGAACCATCTCGGAAAATGTCATAACTCCAATTGTTAATTTAAAAAAAAAATCTTTTTTCTCTTTGCTTCCTGCTGAGCAAATGGAGTCTGAAACATTTTTATCTGAAGAAGTGGAAATACTTGACCTATTTTTCAATTTTTCTATAATTTGAGATTCTGCTATCAAAATCAATTTAATTTTTGATGTGGAAGTTTTCTATGAAGGTAAAGTTAAATTGCTGGAAAGAAGGGGAGCACATTTTCTGAAATATTTCAGAAGGCTTGAACAAATTAAATGCAGATGAAAGAAATATATGAAAATTTCACTTGTCTAACCACAACAGTGTTGGGAAGAAATTAGCACGTACTGCTGATAAGGAAATTTAATAGTGATTAACAAATAATGGCAGTTATCATTTATTGACAACTTGGTGTTTTAGGCATCAAACTAGTTGTTTTAATGTCCATTCTTTCAGGAGCTTTAGTTCTATGAAAAGTTCTCTATATTGCTTCTTAGGCTCCTAGAGTGGACTCAATATTTTGTTTTTTGTTTTTGTTTTTTAAAGTAAGTTCTACATCTAATGTGGGACTTGAACTCAGGACACTGAGATCAAGAGTTGCATGATTTACTGACTGAGCCAGCCACGTGCCTCAAAACACTTGTAGTTCTTTTCTAAAGTACTTTCTGTGCCCAATATGGGGCTCAAACTCATGACCCTGAAGTCAAGAATCCTATGCTCTACTGACAGCCAGCCAGGTGCCCCTCAACATTCTGAATTAGGCTAATTTAGATTTCAACTTTGTCACAGTATGCCCCCACTCAACATTGTTCATTGTGAAATTTGGATCCTTGCTGGATTTATTTACTTTCTACATCCTTCTCTCTGCAAGGAGGGAGCAGTGATGCAAAGTGAAGAGAGAACATGGACATTGCCCTTAGATTTAGGGTACATTCCCTGGCCTCTGTTTTTTCATCTCTAAAATGAAGGTACTATCTGCGTATTGTAAGAATTATATTAGATGTAGTAGTATCTTCTAGGTTTTCATTAAATGTTTATTTCTTTTTCTTTTTCTCCATGCTATGTCCTCTTTCTTCCTTCCTGTGTAATAGAAATGTAATCCTTTTCTTTATGTCTTAGAAATTTCATTGCTTCCTGTGTATCTCTTGTGCCTAGTCTTAACTGTTTTGACTTAATCAGTCTCCTTATCCTTCTTATGGTTCGACCTATTTTTCTAAAATTCTTTCCACCTAACTCTGCCACTCTATTTCCACCTCTTTCCACCTCTAGCCCTAGTCCCTCTTAGGTTTTTGGTCACAGGCCTGTCAGGTTTACCCCAGATCCTACACGAAATGCTGATGTTATTACAAATGTGCTGGGTCCCCAAATTAATTTCCAATTCCGCTTGGAATTTCAATTCCATTTTCCAAGAGAAGCAATATTATAAATGGTGGTTCTGTTTCTAGGCCCAAAGCCTAGAAGCAAAAGCATGTTTAACTTAGAAGTTAATTGAAATATTTTACACTTATAACAGAGGAAAAGAAAATAATGCCATTGTAATTCTAGTAATAAAATAAAATGAAAACTATATTGAGTAAGGAGTAGTTATTTACTTTGAACATTGTGGAATGCAGTTGATGGAAATTCTGAAAGGAATGTTTAGATGCTTTAGGGATTGCAGTGTTTGTATGCTATGATTAATTAAAATTTTTTTTTCTCATGCAGAAGGTCATCGTGAGAATGCTCATTTATTAGCTGTATTTATAGTTTCTGTTTAGGTTCACAAATGGGATAAAAGAGAATAGGACATTTTCATTGAATAAGTCCATCTCCTATTTCCAGGATCCTCCCTATTGCTTGGCTTATTTTTCTTTGGTTCTGAGAACTCTCCTTTTTTACTGAAATCCTCGATACTCCTAACTTAGAGCTTGATTCAAGGCTGAAACTTAATGGTTTGTATATGCTCTAAAGTAGTATTTTTCAAACTGCAGGTTAAGATCAATTGATAGATTGTACAATTCAGTAGGATAGATAAAACCAACATTAAAAAAAAGTAAGGAATAGAAAATGTATGAATTTATCCCAAGTGGTAAAGGTAAATAATATCTCTTGAAATGTTTGTTGGGTCATAATGTAAAAATATTTCATATTTTTCTTATCTGAATATGGTAAAAAATTACATAAATTCCTTGCATATAGCAACCCCCCCCCCCCCAAAAAAAAACCCAAACCAACCTTTTCTAAATTATTTAAATATTTTATAGTGAACCCTTCTGGTTAAGTTTTTTTTTTTTACAACTCATTCCCCATAATTAAGAAACCTTGTTACCCCATAGCTGTGCATTGATTAAGACTCTCACTGTGTGCTTATACTCATATCTTGGTAATGTAGATTGAGTGTTACTGGCCTGAGTTCCTACAGTTTTTTTTTTTTTTTAAGATTTTATTTATTTATTTGACAGAGAGAGACACAGCGAGAGAGGGAACACAAGCAGGGGGAGTGGGAGAGGGAAAAGCGGGCTTCCCGCGGAGCAGGGAGCCCGAGGCGGGGCTCAATCCCAGGACCCTGGGATCATGACCTGAGCCAAAGGCAGACGCTTAACGACTGAGCCACCCAGGCACCCCGAGTTCCTACAATTTTTGTGTGAATGTTAACTTTTGAACTTTTTGATGCCTTAATTTAGAATGAATGATTAACAAGAGCTAGAGCTTGATTGCAGTATAACTAGACTTGATTAGTTATTTGCTAGCTTAATCATCTGACATGGTTTTAAAAGATATGCTCTCCTCCATTTCTTCTTTTTCTCACATGTTCTTGGAGTGACACAATAAAAAGACATTTAATGACTAATTTGTTAAAAAAAATTCTTAACACAGACTCTTTATTCTAATCATTTTCTTACACCTAAATGTTTTCCAATTGGATTCTTCTCATTTTATCTGAATTTTACTTTGCTTTAATTAAATATATTGTTTTGATTAATATCACTTTGCCTCTGTGGTCCACAATCACAATAATAATTAAATATTCATGCAAATACAAGAATTTGGTATTTAAATAATAAAGAATACATTTGTTTTGAAGTTTTATCTTTGAGATGTATGTAGAACATGATATAAGCAGTCATCATACTTTTTTTTACTAAATGCCTGTTTTTCAGGCAAGAAAGAAAACTATGTAAATATCATCAGGTTTGGGAATATTTCAGTTAGAGAATCAGGATAACTTCTCTTCTAATTTTTTAAACTAATTGGTTTATCTTTGGGACGACAAAATGCAAATTGTGATACTTTTGTTTTATCTTCTCTATTGTACCCACCGTCGAATATGAATATGAAAAACTTTAAAGATTTTATTTATTTATTTATTAGAGAGCGAGGGAGAGAGAAACAGCACGAGAGGGGGGAGGGTCAGAGGGAGAAGCAGACCCCCTGCTGAGCAGGGAGCCCGATGCGGGACTCGATCCCGGGACTCCGGGATCATGACCTGAGCCGAAGGCAGTCGCTCAACCGACTGAGCCACCCAGGCGCCCCGAATATGAAAAACTTCAAAGAATCCCACAAAATTGGTGAGAGTTTTTCAGTGCTTGAAGACCTCATAACAGAGTATAATATAGTTCATTATCCACGTTACATAATTTTAACTTAAATGATTCCATGAATAACTTCTGATTCTCTTTCATAACTATGCAGTCTGTTGGCATAGGTTGGCTAATGAATTAAAGTATTACTTTGAAAAAAGGCTGTTTCTTAAATCAGTAACTGGAAAATCCGTCAGTAGCCATTGTAATGCAAATAGAGCTTCACCCTTCATGGTCAGCATCTGACCAAGGATAAAGAAATTGCTGGTTTACTTCTCTCCCTGACTACATTTGTTATATTTTCCTAATGATTGACAGGCGGTGGTGGCGCCTTGGTCACTTCCCTTTCTGGGCTTACACTTCACTTCTTGCTTTGATAATTCCTAATAGCCTTTCCCACTTGGCTTCCTTCCTTGCCCCCTCCCTCCCTCTCTCCCTCCCACCCTTCCTTCCTTCCTGTTTAATCTTTAAATTTTTATTATTATTTTTTAAAAATATGTTATTTGAGGGAAAGCAAGAGTGAGAGAGAGCGACAGTGAGAGAGATCGCAGAGGGAGAGGGAGAGGAAGAAGCGACTCCCCACTGAGCAGAGAGGCAGGGCTCCATCCCAGGACCCTGAGATCATGACCTGAGCCGTAGACACTTAACGGACTGAACCACCCAGGTGACTCCCCCCACTTGACTTTCTTAAAATCATGATGTTAGGCATGAAGGTGATCCTGAATTTATTCTGGTTCATCTATTATATTTCACATATGAAGAAGCTGAGACAGAGATTAAGTAAGTGGATTGACGTCGTTCAGCTAAACAACGCATAGCGGAGATTAGAAATCACGTCTTGTTTCCACTTTGACCTGGCAGGAAGTCAGTGCCAAATAAATATTTGCTAAACTGGGCTGACTCTTCCCCTATACCATCCTTTAGTTGAGTGGCACATTACTGCATTTAACCTTCATAATAATTTGGCTAAGGTCACATGGTTAAAAAACTATGACCTTGATCGTCTCCAGCAAATCTTGCCTGGTCCTAAAAGCAGGTCCGCCCCTGACAAAACCACACGAAAGCCATGTTTGAATAGAAAAATTCTCCTACTGCTCCACTCTTTAGTACTCTTTTTTTTTCTCCCAGTTTTATTGAGAAATAATTGTTATAAATCACTGTAATATGTTTAAGACAGTTATTTTCCTAAATACTGTTTCTTACAGTAATTAACCATTTTCAAAATTTTGTTTTTCTTAGGACTCTATAGAGAAATTTTGTGCTTCTCTTATGTTATACATTTTTTTTCAGACACTCTTGATTTGTTTATTTGTTCTTTTTGCTTATCCTTAAATGGGAAAAACTCCTACCTAGATTTGATGTTTGATAAAAGATAGGGGTATGTGGTACCATTGGACCCTATACTATCTCCTTATAGCTACTGGTGGAAGGTGCAGGGCTGGTTGAAATGTGTAGCCCCCAGCATAATTTCTGGTGTCTAGCAGGAATTCCTGCAGTTTAGTGCTGGTTCAGTGTGGGGTTTGTAATTTATGTGACCATAAAAGAGTAATTTATTCTAGTGATTCTAGGGGTGCTTTTATTTTGTCTAACTCCATCTCTATGGAGAATGAGCTGCTCCTTGGGTTCTGCCCATCTGCAGCCTCTCCATAAGCTGACTTTTTTTTACTGCTATGTAACATGTCCCTGCCATCCTCCTCTAGCCTTGTTATATGCGGTGATTTGCAGGTTCTGAATATAAGGACCAAGTGAAGTGATTGTTATAGGCTACAAGAGGGTGGGACTGACGTAAAGTAGCTAGTTTTCTGTTAGGCAGATGGTAAGAGGCTGGTAAACTGGATGAGACAAGAATATTGCTTGGGGGGCGCCTGGGTGGCTCAGTCATTAAGTGTCTGCCTTCGGCTCAGGTCATGATCCCAGGGTCCTGGGATCAAGCCCCGCATCAGGCTCCCTGCTCCGCGGGAAGCCTGCTTTTCCCTCTCCCACTCCCCCTGCTTGTGTTCCCTCTCTCTCTGTGTCTCTCGCTGTCAAATAAATAAATAAAATCTAAAAAAAAAAAAAAAAAGAAGAATATTGCTTGGATTGACAATGGTGTTTCTTAATTCAGAAGTAACTGGGCTATGGGTAATAGAAATATTGTTTCTTGCAATTGGTTCTCTGTTATCCTTAGTTTTCAGTATTGCAAATTAAATTATCCACCCTGTCATGATTAATTAATTAATTAATTTTTAAAAAAGATTTTATTTATTTATTTGACAGAGAGAGAGACAGCGAGAGAGGAAACACAAGCAAGGGGAGTGTGAGAGGGAGAAGCAGGCTTCCCGCTGAGCAGGGAGCCCGATGCGGGGCTCGATCCCAGGACCCTGAGATCATGACCTGAGCCGAAGGCAGACGCTTAATGACTGAGCCACCCAGGCGCCCCTGTCATGATTAATTTAATGGGAAATTGGGAGAAGTCATATCAGAGACTTATTTAGATGACGGTATTTAAATCCAGAAGAAACATTTCTTATTTGTTCTTTAAGCTTCCTAGGGTAAAGTAGAATAGAATCTTTCGCTTTTAGTGGACTGGCTTATTATTTCCAAATCATGCTAACGAAAGCTAACATTTATTTTCTTCCTTGTCAGACTTTGGGTTGTAACTTTATTTTATTTTTTTGTATCTTCATTTTATTAAAACAACTTGAAAGGATGGTGTTAGTTTCCTAATTTTTCAGGTAAGGAAGTGGAGGCCTAAGTGATTTGGTTAAGGTCTCATAATTGGTAATTGGTAGAGCTGAGATGCAAATCCAGGTCAAACTTCACGTATCATATTCTTTTTATTACATATTTTTGAAAATATGGTTAGCTGTCTTGGTGTTGACACCAAGCAGCCATCTAGAATTACTATTCTGTGGTATGAAAGCTTTATATTTTAATTACATATGAAAATAATGTGCTTTTAATCTTCTTTTTGAGATGGCAGTTCTTGGATTTACCCTTGGTGCCTTCATACTTGTGCTGCACATTAGTTCTGTGGCTAATTATCCCAGTGGAAAAGTAGGAACATCATGCCGTGGAATGGTTCCTGAACATGGTCATACTGCGCACCCGGATCCTATTCACAACATTTCAGTGAGTCAGATGACATTCAGACCAGGAGATCAGATCGAAGGTACTGTGCTGGGATTAACTATTTCGGTTTTGAGTTTCACTCTTTTCCTGTATGTTGAATCTGTATTACTGAGGGATTTATACAGTGTCATTTAAATCTGTTCACCTGTTTTCATAAGAGACCGCCATCTTATACTTCTCATTTTGAGCTTAACTACTAACGATGACTATATTACTTAAGTGGTATATGTGCTCCCCAATCAGAGTACGTTTTAAGTACAGTTTTATCATTAGTTAATAGATCTTTTTTAACAGTACTATTAACTCAATAGAAGAGGAAAATAAATTTTCTTTTGTCTGGTTTAAGGTGTAATAAACCCTTCTTCTTGGTTCCATGTAAACTCTTGTGTTTTTCTGATTCTTCTGGTGAAATATGGGCTGTTAAAGGTGTGTCTATAACAGTGTTTTACAAACTATTTTCTGTGATTCCAGAAATGCAAAATATTAACAAACTTTGACAAAAAGAGCGTATGGAAAAATAAATTTGGAACCCTCCGTGTGTTACATATAATGTACTTCGGAGGGTTTCATCCTGCCGAGTAGGATGTTAAAGGTCTTGGCGATTTTCAATAGAGAGACAAGTATTTACTTTCATTCAGCATTTTTCAAACTAATTTGGCTCCGTGGACTACTCCCTGACCATCACCTACCTTTTTTCCCCCCCTTTGGAATGGCTATTGACATCTCACGGAGTGAATGTCCTGTGGAACACAGTTTAGAACTTCTTTGGCTACAGGATAATTTCTACCATTTTCTCTCCTGGAGCAGTTTTGTATATGTACACCAGATTCGAACTGTGAGTGCCTCCTCTGAACAGTTTCCTTTTGGGGATGTTGCTAAACCTCTTAAACGTCTTTTTGTTTGTTTCTCAGTTACCTTGTCAGGGAAACCATTTAAAGGCTTTCTCTTAGAAGCACGGGCTGCTGAGGATTTGAGTGGCCCTCCTGTTGGCTCCTTCACATTGATTGACAGTCAGGTGTCACAGCTTCTGACCTGTGAAGATGTACAGGTTTGTGTTATGTCTGAAATCTGTTGGTTTGCGTGGATCTTTTCACTACAGGGTGGTGGTTGTAAGATAAACAATGACATTATCCGTGTATTGCAGACATTTAAGTGGATTCACACTGATCAGGCTTTCCCCCTAATTTTCCTATTTGCAATATATTTTTTACACATCAGCATCCTAGAAAAGACAGTAGCTTAAAGAGTTTTGATATTTTATATAGTATTGACTCATATTATATTGATTATAAAGGGTGTTAGTATTGAAGATAGGATTCTAGAGTCGGACAGAGGTCTAATTTTTATCATTCATTCATTTAATAAACATTATATCAGGAACTGTCCCAGTGTGATATGGTGATGAGCAGCTCGACTTGTTCTTTGAAGAGCTCAGAGCATTACACATAGGTAGAACATATGGACATACGATGTATGATACATAAGTAGAACATAAGGATATAGGACAGATATACAAGAACACCTAAGTAGACTTAGATTAGAAACACACAGGATGGGTAGGAAGCATAGCAGGGAAAGTCACACACAGGCTGGAGGAAATTGAGAGAGAGCTCCTTGGAGGAGGTAGTCTCCACATCAAGCCTCAAAGAATGAGTAGGAATTTGCCAGGTGAGTGAAAGTGGGAAATGAGATTGTTCAAGGGGAAGGTGTTCCTAAAATATAGTGCTATGTATGTGGGGGCAGGAATTTTTTCTTTTGATGACTTTTCTGTGTTCTCTTTGTTCCTATTAATGGAAGGAATATAAATTTATAGTATAAATGAATAAGGAGCAGGCCCTATATAGCATTAACATACCCAGTGTTCATAACCCTCTGCAGTTGTTAAATTTCTGTGGACTCTAATTTATTCACAGAGCCGGCTGCTAATCTGGTATCCACTAGCCAACATGTATTTGTTGAGTTCCTGAGTCCCTGTTCTAAGTAGAGCAGTCTTTACCAGGGTGTCAGCATCACCCAGTGATAGATTACTTTGCAAAATGATAGTCGTTCCAGCCATGCTCAACTATTGAGTGACTGAATGGTAGTTCTTCTCCATTTTATTTCAGGGATATGCTGTGAGTCACACAAGTCCATCCAAGAAAACAAAAATTAAAGTCTACTGGAATGCTCCAAGCGATGCTCCAGATCACGTAAAGTTTCTGTGAGTAGGAGAGCTTACAAATCTGCAACTAGTAAAATTGAAACAATAACTGTCTATATCATCTTTGATACCTATTGGACATTTACCTGTACAGGAGAGGTTTGGTGTAGTAATGACACCACGTCAGTGAGATAAGTAGTCATTTTGCTTTTTGTTTGATTTTTTTCCACCTAGCACAGGACCTGGCACCTAATAGGCACTTAATAGACATCAGTTGAATGAGTGAAATATTGCAGTGCCTTCAAACTAAGAGGCATCAGTTACTACTATTAATACTTAATATGGTGTATGGACTGATACATTTTTTTTTTTTTTATTTGCTCTTGTCTTAAGAGGAGAATATGAAAAAAAAATCCTGAAATTTGGGTGACTTTTTTGTAGTGTTACAACTTGCAGATTAGATTGCCAGAAAAGTAAGATGGTGCATGCCCTCAGAATTATGAAATTTGGTAGAATTCGAAGTCCTTACTTCGACGTGCAAGGGGAAGTGGACTGTCGAAAAGCAGTCTGATATTCCTGAGTGGTGTTAGAGGCATATGTTTTAAGGAGAATTGCTCTCTTGGCACGTCTCTATTTTTTGTTCCACTTTGCACACAGGTCCCAGCACACAGTAACACAGCTTCGCACATGTGTGTTGTGTGGACTGTGGCACCAGTAAGAGCTGAGGTTGCTATATAGAATAGCTTCTCCCCGTAGCTGCCTGCTACACATGCCCTGTGGAATAATTTGAACAGCACATTCTGAAATGGGTAGTAGTAGTAGTGTGTTCTTTATACGTCAGGGATTAGAAATCTGTGCAGTTTAGTCCCTAGATCTGGCATTCAGGACTGCCGTGAGTATGCCCAAAGAGTGGACAAGGAAGAGAGGAGAAGAGAAGAAAAGAAAGATCGAGAGCGAACAAGAGAGTAAGAGCAGTAAAGTTCATTTAGTGATGAGGTGGAAGAGTCATTGGAGATTTGCCTTAGACAAAAGCGGTAGTACTGTTAGGTAGTAGTACGTTGTGTGTCCCTACTTTATTCCTTTTCTCCCCCCCCCCCCCTTTTTTTTTGATTTGGTTATGATGGGCCACAATCAGGGTTCTGTTTGATCTCATTAGTACTGAATTTCAGAGTCACAGTTGTTGAGAAGTATAAAATCTACTGGGTGAAGATTCCTGGTCCTATAATTTCACAACCAAACGCCCTGCCTTTTACGACACCTGAAGCTACAAGAGCCCCTTTGTCGACATTCCCTCCGGTCTCCCATCTAACCAAATCAGTAAGTAACATTTTTATGGTTTCACCAAATGCAATCTGTAATAACGGTGTCTTTGGAAATTGTGGTTCTAGGCTTGGTGAAGTATGTAGAGAAGTAGCTGTACTGGGTCGCGGTAGTAAGTTTTTGGGATTTCTGCAGGAAATCTGAAGGAGGTCTTCATTGCAACATTATGACTTACAGGTCAGAATAAAGGCAGTGCAAGATCCTGCATGTTCGAGTTGTGGATCTGACATTCACTCAGAGTCTGTACAGCTAAATATCAAACGTGGAAGAGGAAGATTAAAGCTTGGGCTAAATTTAGACAGGATTTGGAGGAGAATCTTGAAATGGTGATGTAACTCTTAGATCTGATTTCATGAAAGCCAGTGAGTACTGGGGGATTCTTTGTGCTGAACTACAGAAACTCTTGTGCAGACTCATCAGCGAGAATTCATTCAGGCCCTCTGGTTCAGAAGAATGATGACTGAAAAAACATATCTTGTAAAGGGTAATGCATACTGGAAACATTAGGAAGTTTTCACTGAAAGAAGTTCTGATGTTAGACTTATTAATTCAGAAGTGCATGTAATGAAAAATGTCTTACAGCAAGTTATTACAGTTGAAAGAACAAACTTGGGTTTGATTCCCAACTTGTTTACTTTCTGTGTGGCTTTGGACAAGCTACTTAATTCTCAAGGGCTCAGTTTCTTCACCTATAAAATGAGAAATCTTAATATCTAGCTCTTAGTATCATTATGAGAATTAAAACAATGTAATGAATATAAGGTTTCTAACTACTTTGCACTTAATAGAAATTCTGTAAATATTAGTTCCTTTTTTCTTTTCCTTCTCTTTTTTGTCTTTTTATAGCTCTTTGTTCTTGTAGGGAAGACTAAGTAAAGCACTTGTGCTCCTATGTAATGTCTCATTTTGTTTTCCTTTTACATTTTGCAATGTGTGATGATTTTATTTGACTACATTATTATGAATGTTACACTTTTGACCATATAATTAGATCTTTTATTTGCACTTGTCTATTTAGTCTTTTTTTTTTTAAAGATTTTATTTTTAAGTAACCTCTACACCCAACATGGATATTGAACTTACAACCCCAAGACCAAGAGTTGCACCACATGTTCCACCGACTGAGCCATCCAGGCACCCCTCAGTTTACTTAGTCTTAATATTTAATTTCAAAGCTGCTTTAGGGGAGTAAATAGTCATTTTGGACCTGAGCTTCCTGGTAGGAATCTACTGACAAAATTACCTTTCCATATATTCACATAAAAGGCATTTGTTTTCAGAGCTTTTATGGTATCTCTGCACCAGGTTTGTAACCTCTGATTATAGAAAAGTTTAAAAGAGTCATGAGATTACAGCATTTGTAGAGCTAGAAGAGACCTCAGGGTTCAGTCCCTGTTGTGTAGTTGAAGGTATACAAGAGAGACAGTAAGTTCTTTAGCAAACATGCTGGAGTAAAGGGGAGAGCAGAGACCAAAAATCCAAGTTTTGTAGTGGCTTGTTTTTTCCACTCTACTGTGACTTTTAAGTTCCTGTGAAATAATAAGAAATACATATATATATATTGGTCTCTGCCGTGGTTCCTGCTAATATTTGGCCATTGACCCCAGTTCCTGATACAGAGCTCCTAAATCTCTTGTAATTTCCTGAGTGGTAGGAATACCTTTTGTTCTAATGAGGTAACTCTGGGTGGGCTCCTGGGTGAGGGCAGAAAGACCAACCCATGCTGGGAACTTTCTACCTCACTCTCTATTTTCCAGAGATGAAAGAGGGGCTGAAAATAGAGTCAATAATCCAGCATGCCTCCACGATGAAGCCTCTATAAAAATCCCAAAAGTATGGGGTTCAGAGAGCTCCCAGATTGCTGAACACATGGAGGTCCTGGGAGGATGGTGCCTTAGGGTGTGGAAGCTCCATACCTCTTGCCACATACCTTGCCCTGTGTGCCTCTTCCATCTGACTATTCCTGGGTTGTATCCTGTAATAATACACTTGGCGCACCTGGGTGGCTCAGTTGGTTAAGTGCTGGACTCTTGATTTTGGCACAGGTCATGATCTCAGGGTTGTGAGATCGAGCCCCACGTGGGCTCCATACTCAGCAAGGAGTCTGCTTGAGATTCTCTTTCTCTCCCTCCCTCTCCGCTTATGTGTGCTCTCTCTCTTTCACTCTCTTCCTAAATAAATAAATAAATAGCACACTGGTAATCTAGTAAGAAAGCTGTTTTCCTGAGTTCTGCAAACCATCCTAGTATATTATCAAACTCGAGGAGAGGGTCATGGGAACCCCAATCCCGTCCAGTGGGAACCTGGAACTTGCGATTGGCCCTGAAAGGAGCAGTCTTATGGGACTGAGCCCCTAACTTGTAGGATGGAACACTAACTTCAGGTAGATTGTGTCAGAATGGAATTGCGATGTGGGATATGCAGTTGGGGTCCCCAGAGAATTGCAGAATTGGTTAATGTGGGAAAACCCGCCACACATTTGGTGGCCAGAAATATTGGTAGAGTAGAAGAAATGAGAAGTTTTTTTTTTATTCATTTCCCATTAGATTTAGTTACGTAGTATTTAACTCTTTTCTGAAATACACCCTCACAGTGCCTTCTAACAAGATGACTGCACATTTGCTCTGTCAAATTGTAGAGCTGACATTTTTTGATATGCTTCCTCTTTTTTGCCATAAGAAGCTCTGAATCAAGTCATTGTAGATTGTTCCTGTTTTTCCTCCACTAAATTGTTATTATTTGGAGTGGTGGTATATATAGGGATAACCAATTTTTCTTACAGTTTTAATATCCAATTTGAACCTGAATTCTAGAAGCAGAGTTCAGGATCTAAATATAAAAACTTGCTAAGAGTTTGTCCATTTGCTTTTTAAAAGTCCATTCTAAAAACTCAAGGGTATCCTTTAGGTAAGAATGTCAATGTGGACTTAAATATTCTCTAAGATGTTTTTCAAAATTTGCTAGAAACTTTGCTCCAGAACATAATTAATGTGAAATATTTCGGGTATTAAAGTCCTTTTAATTTTATGTATTAAAATCCTTTTAATACTCATGCACATTATAGTCCAACTAATGTTGTCTTCCAGATTTTAATTAAAATTAATTAAGTTTAAAAGTTCACAACCTAACTACTACTTTGATCATTTCTAATTTGGGATGTGTCTTTTGTTTCCTTCTTTGAAATATCTATTATGAGAAGATATTCTTGTTAAAATTTGTGCTTCCAGGTAGTGGCTCTTTTATCATGGTGAAATGAACTGCTTGGTTGGTAATTAAGACTTTGTCTCCCTGTCATTTTTCTAGTTCAGTGCTTCAGATTGTGGGAACAAGAAGTTCTGTATTAGGAGTCCTGTGAACTGTGACCCAGAGAAGGAGCCGGCCTGTTTCTTCTTGTCCTTCACACGAGATGACCAGTCAGTGGTGGTTGAAATGAGTGGTCCCAGTAAAGGCTATTTATCCTTTGCGTTTTCTCATGACAGATGGATGGTTTGTATCCCTCACTTACGTAAGTGGTAATGAAAGAAAATTACTAGAGGGACTGTAATCAGTGGTGGTGTACTTGTTGGTTCTAGAGTCAAATGATCACACTTTAACAATGGGAAGGGGAAGGGGAGGGCAGGAAATGGTAACTTAGAGCAGATGCTGACCTAAACATCTTTGGGTATTTCATGTTTTTAACAGTTGTGCAATTACATAGCTCTAAGAACAGGCCATCCTACGGAGAGTTAGGAAAATCACTCTATATCCAGTGGACTTGCCACTGTATCTTTCTGTCTGTCTCTGTCTGTCTGTGATAAAAGCAAGAAGTGCAGTTAAGAAAAGTTGCTCTGCATAAAAGTCTTATGTTATTTGTGATGCTTTTCCAACCCTCGTTGTTTTCTCGAGTGGCCAGCAACCACAGCATGGGTTGCTGCCTCGGTGTCCCCATTTTGGTAGTCATCGGTGCCTATCCCAAACAGAGAATGACATCTGGTGTGTCCAGGCATAAATATATTCTTCACCGGTAGGCTCCTTTGTCAGATCTAGGGAAGGCAGCATTTGTTTTAAGCTGATTCTCACTCTCCCTGGGTAGTGCTGAATGGATTAAATGGTTCTATAGATGGCAGCGTTGTGCTGTGGTGTGGAAGAGCCAAGTGCTGCAGAGGCATCCTGGTCTCCCTGAAGGAAGGCAGGAGAGTATGGGCCAGGACATGTGTGAGTCCTGTTCAGAGCAGAGTTGGCGGGGAGGTTGGGGATGACTACAAATGGAGAAAGCCTCTTACTTCCACGTTAGCAAAGGCAACAGGTCTTTTCTAGAGAGGTTTCTTCCTGTCAGGTTTTAAACTTAACATCACTTCTTTAGGGAATCCTATTTCAAAAAAAGGAAAGGAACGCTGAGATTCTGTACTAGAACTAATATCTTCCCCAAAAGTGCGCTCTGATTGCATTGGTCCTTGTATGTTGCTTGCAAGTTTTGCAGGAAGCCAGGGGTAAAAAGTTACACCTAGATATTTTACTATATGTGTATGCATATGACCTAGATATTTTACTATATAGTCCTTGAATGCACCCATTATTCTCTTTCATTAAGCAAAGTGTATATCTTAAACTTATGAGAGATAAGATCTGTCATATGCTTTTATTTTTTATTATTTTTTTAGAGGGGGAGGGGCAACGGGAGAGGGAAAGAGAATCTTAAGCAGGCTCCATGCCCAGTGCAGAGCCCGATGTGGGGCTCGATCTTATGACCCTGAGATCATGACCTGAGCTGAAATCAAGAGTCAGACACTTAACCTTCTGAGCCACGTAAGCTCCCCAGATATGTCATGTGCTTTTAAAAATAACATATAAGGAATTATGACTCTTTCTTTTTTAAAGTTGTTTCTTGGGAAATTTTATACTTGATTGAATGATGTTACAGTAGTTCAAAATGTTTTCCCCATTTCCCTTTGTAATTGTCATCAAACCTATAGCATATTCTTTTGGGTATTTGCAGTTCTGGCCAAAATGAACCAGGTTTGGCGCCTAAGGGGGATGATGAGACTGGATTAAAAATAAAATGGGACTACACAGCAATAAGGAAAGATGGTGGTAGTGCTTGTTGTGTGAATGTGATGGAACTGGTTATGAAGGAAATTCTGAAGATGGCCCCCCTCCAAGGATTAACAGTGGTGGTCTCGTTGGAATAAGCATGTAGCTTCATCTGTAACATACAGTGCTCATTGAGATATGTGCTCTGGTCCCTTAAATAGAAAACATTGCAGTCACTTTAGAGTCAAACTTCATGCAATAGTATATTCACATTTTTCTTTTTCTGGTCACATAAAATCTGTCAGCGAGAGGAAAAGACAGTACTGCTACCCTGGGCGTGGTGATGAGGAGCCCATAAGTAGACCCGTTGTTTCTGTTCTAAGTTGTAGGCATCGATGGCACAAAAGCATTTGTCTTTACTTCAAGATATATTTATCTTACTTAGAAATCTTATGTTTCTAGTATAGTACTCATCAAAAAATGTTTATAAAAAAGACTTAATTATGCAGGTGCAGTTGATTTACAGAGCAATCTTACTTAATGATTAAAATCATCTGTACACCTGTTTGCCTAAATTGGGGGAAATAAATCATCCTCAGAAAATATTTTTAAAGTGGTTATTTCTATTTTTGGTTATTCAGAAAATTTTAGGATACTTTTATGACCTGCTGTTTCTTTTTAGTTCCTAATATAAATTTAAATACTGAAGGTATCTGATGCTATGAATACTAGCTAAATGATACCTTTTTCAATTTTACTTGTGAATTAATGATAACAATTATTTTGGTATTAGACTTCATCACTAAAATTGATGAAAAGTATAATTTTCCATATTTTTGCTAACAATGACTTGCTGATGTCTGAATTTTAACTAAATTTCAAAGTATACACATATTCCCTATCTCAGATACTTTATTAAATGATACAAAGTGTATCAAGAAGGCATACTATATATTAGCTTCTGTTGGCTTCCTTCTCCTGCCCAATGTCATCTTGCTCTGTACAAAATTTCTTAATGTTGAGTTCTAGAATGTTCCCAGTTCTGGCCTCTCTTGCACTTCAGATTGGGATTTCCAGTGGCTGGCTGATCTTGTCCAGATGAGTATTCCTGGACAGCACCAACCATCATTTATAAAACTGAATTTAGTATCTTCCCTCCTCATGTTTCCTGTGTTCCCCATTCTTGGTGATCAAAACAGTAATAAAAAAGCAGTTACCATTACTGATCTCTTGCTTCTTTTCAGAAACTGTCCTGGGCAGTTTATAGACTCTCATTCATTGCTGCCACCATCTTCTTTGGTGTTCAGGGAATTTGGTTGTGACTTAGGTTCTTCCCTTTTATTCACCTCAGGTCCTTCTTCCTCCTGCACACCCCCAACTTTTTGTTTTGAGAAGTTTTAAACCTACATGAAAGTTGAAAGAATAGTACAACAAACACCAATAAGTTCTTCATCTACACTTGCCATGTTCTCTCCCTTTCCTTCCCCCACCAGGTGTGTGTGTGTGTGTTTGTATGTTTGTGTGTAGATTGACTTATGAAGTGTATATAAAACACACATTTTTCCCCATACTATTTGAAAGTTATAGATATCTCATGACATTTTATCTTTACAATTTTTAGCAAGTATCTCCTAAGAACAAGGATATGCTCCTATAATTACCATAATATCTTGATCACATTGAGAAAACTTAACAATGATATAATAATTTTATGCAATATAGTCTATATTCCAAATACCTCAGTTGTCCCCATAAAGTCCTTTATAGCTGTTTTTTAAAAAAATTTCTGACCCAAGATCCAATCATTTATCACCCAATACATTTAATTATCGTATCTCTTTGATCAGTTTCCCTACCTAAAAAATCTTTTTTAAAGATTTTATTTATTTATTTGAGAGAGAGAGAATGAGAGACAGAGCATGAGAGGGAGGAGGGTCAGAGGGAGAAGCAGACTCCCTGCCGAGCAGGGAGCCCGATGCGGGACTCGATCCCGGGACTCCAGGATCATGACCTGAGTCAAAGGCAGTCGCTTAACCAACTGAGCCACCCAGGCGCCCTACCCTACCTATTTTCTAGATTTCTTTTTAGTCCAATTCTGTAGAATGTTCCACAGTTTGTACAGTAGATTCAGGTTAAGATTTTTGGCACAAAGACTGCCAAAAGGGTTTGTTTCTATCTCAGTGATCATATCAAGAGGTGTGTAATGTCAAATTAGTCCATTATTGATGATTCTGTGTTTGATCACTGGTATCTGTCAGATTTTTCCATTGTGAAGGCATATTTTCTCTCTTTTTTTTTAAAAGAAAGATTTTATTTATTCATTTGACAGAGACAGTGAGGGAGAGAGAGACAGAGCACAAGCAGGGGGAGTGGCAGGCAGAGGGAGGGGGAGTGGCAGGCAGAGGGAGAGGGAGAAGCAGACTCTGCACTGAGCAGGGGGTCTAATGTGGGGCTCGATCCCAGGGCCCTGGTATCATGACCTGAGCCAAAGGCAGATGCTTAACCAACTGAGCCACCCAGGTGCCCCGAATTTTCTCTTTTTAATTAATAAGTAATCTGTGGGGTGATACTTTGAGGGTGAATATTCTGTTCCTCAATAACATTTTACTAAATGATTTTAGCATCTATTGCTGTTCCTTTCCTGAAACAGTTATTACATTTGTGGTTACAAAATGGTGATTTTCTAAATTATTTATTAACTGGTGTTCTTCTAAAAAGAATCTTTTCTCTGCATCTGCCCTTCCCTTTTGGTGACACACTATGGACTAATGAATTCCTTTGGTCTATTGTGTTATAGTTTATCATCATCATTCTTGTTTTAGATGCTCATATTAACCCAAATACGGCTCTTTCAAGCTGTTTTTTTTTTGTGACCTTTCGATGTGTCTGTGTTAATTTTTTGGTGTGTCTTTGTTTTCTGGTGAAACAAGATGTCCACTCATCTTACACTGTTTTGCATTTTTATTTCTCCAAGGAGGTCTGTTTCCTTTTAATAGGAATAGTGTTTAAAATAAGTCAAGATTTGGGTGCCAATATGTTCATTGCTACCAATCTTCCAGATTTTTGATTCTGTCTTTGACATACTTCTTCATTCTTTTTATTGTATCGTCACTATCTCTGACTTGGCTTACACCTTTATTGTCATTTCAAGATCGCCGCAGTGACCCCTCACTAGTCCTGCTGGCTCCATGATTTCTCCTTTAAAATTTTTAGCAATTTTATTCCATTTCATCTTTCAATAGTCACTGTTGTTTTCTTCCTGGGCTACCACGGAGATCATCTCAATCCTATCTCCAGAAACCTTTAGTAGTTATAGGAAAAATGTTCTTTTTTCATTAGCATGGCTTTCAAAACTCTTCAAAGTCCTTGTTGGAATTTCCAGCCTTACCATGTATATGTGTTAGCTAACATAATCACCTGTTCCCTAAAAGTTTCATATATTTTTTTATTTCTATGTCTTTGGTCCTGGAAGTTCCTCCTTTTGGGAAACTTTTCCTTTAATCTCAACTCTACCTTATCAACATATAAATATTTTTTATTCTCTAAGGCCTACTTACTATCTTTTCTGATAAGTTTTTTCAAACCTTTGGCTCTACGTAATTTGTCCTTCCGTGGTACTTTGTCTAAACCTGTTTTATCATAATTCACATACTATTATAACTGTCTCTTCCATTAAAAAGTAGTCTTTGGTTGTAAGAACAATCTAGTCATCTTTATTTTTCCCACAGTAACCCACACAATGTTTTCTGAACAGAGTGCATTCTAAATGCTTGATTCAAGAGAAACAAATGGGAGAAAGAGGATCTGTCCAATTCAGAAACTTGGTGGAACTTCTTATATGTGTGCTTCTATGCTCCATACTTGGGGTTTCTAGAATTGCCTGGAGCCTAAGGTTGTAATAGCAACCTTCTCATACTCTTCACTGTAGAGTAGTGAGGACTGAAAGTTACTTCTTCTCCATCCCCATCATTCTCTCCAATATTTGAGAGGTCTGTCTGCAGTGAGTTAGTATGGCAGTTGGCTTATCATCATTTTGCCTCAAAATCAACCGTTTTGTTATATTAAAATTTGTTTTATTAAATAAAAAAAGAGTTTGTATACCTCATAGATGAAAGTGTAGAGAAAACACATTGTTTAAATTAGAGATCAGTGAACTTTTTCTGTAAAGATTCAGATAGTAGCAACTTTAGAATTTGTGGGCATATGGTCTGTGTTCTTAATACTCATCTCTGTGTGGTAGCACTGAAACAGCAATAGACAATCCATAAATTAATAGGTGTGGCTGTATTCCAGTAAGGCTTTCTTTGTGGATACTGAAATTTGGATTTCATGTATTTTTACTCATCATGACATATTCTTCTTTTTTTTTTTTAAAGATTTTATTTATTTGACAGAGAGAGACAACAGCGAGGGAGGGAACACAAGCAGGGGGGAGTGGGAGAGGGAGAAACAGGCTTCCCGCGGAGCAGGGAGCCCGATGCGGGGCTCGATCCCAGGACCCTGGGATCATGACCTGAGCTGAAGGCAGACGCTTAACGACTGAGCCACCCAGGCGCCCATGACATATTCTTCTTTTTAATAAATGGTTTAGATATGTAAACATCCTTGTTAGCCTGTGGGCTGTACAAAAACAGGCATCAGGCTGAATTTGGTGTGTGTGCTATAGTTGGTTGATTCCTGGTTTAAATCACCATGACTCCAAATTTCTTGAGTTGGGCTAATTCTGATTTGAATAGAAGATGTGTAACAGTGAATAATTGGTTGCTAAGGTTATGTACTTGGGAGTTCTCAAAGGTGGAACTTTAAAAAATAAATTTAAAATATGTTAGAATATCATTGGGATTAATAGCAAAATTTATTATAAATTGTCAGTCTTGGCTTTGTTTAAGGAGTTTAGTGACTACAACATATAAAAAGATCTTGTTAGATAGTTTATGGAGAATGGTTTAGAATAAGTGAAAGAACCAAAACTATACACAGTAATTTAAAATGCAGATTATTTCTTTGTACCATCATTTAAATGTAATTTGAAGATTCTGTGTGTCCTCTGATAGTCACTTTAAGCTCTAACTTTTAGAGCTAAGGAATATTGGAGACTAAAGAGTAGATAGGAATTAGACTGACAGAAAATGCCTCCTTGAGTTCAGACAAGTTGGTCTTAATATGTGATCTATTGAGTGTGTACAATATTAGCAGTATTTGATTACAGTGTCCTCATCTTAAAAGTTACCACCCCCAAACCCAATATAGTGCAGTGCATTTATAGTTATGAAAATTTGTAAGACACAGATATTTATTTACAATGTTCATAATAAGTTCAGTGAAAAAGTAACAGAACTGTGTATTTTCCTATTTGGGGTGAAAAAGTAGGTATAAATACAAATAGGTTTGGATGAATATACATGAAAGCATTAACAGTGGTGTTTGAGTTTATGGGCATATAAACATGTTATTTTAATCTATTTTTACATTGAAATTGTGTTGCTTTTGTATTATAACAAAGTTATTATTTATTTATATTGAATGAAGTATAGTTGACACACAATGTTACATTAGTTTCAGTACAACATAATGATTGGACAGTTTTAAATATCATGCTATGCTCATCACAAGTGTAGCTGCTATCTGTTACCATACAACACTGTTATACCATTGACTATATTCCCCGTGTTCTACCTTTTATTCCCATGACTTATTCATTCCACAGCTGGAAGCCTCTGTTTCCCACTGCCTCTCACCCATTTTGCCCATCCCCCCACCCCCTCCCCTCTGGCAACCACCAGGTTTGTTCCCTGTATTTATGGGTCTGTTTCTGATCTTTGTTTCTTTCTTCATTATAGCAAAATTGTTTTAAATTAATAAATTGGGCAGCCAATTCTCTTGAGTTCATAGCATCATTAGGATTGAATCAGAAAATTATGTTTTAACAGCATCAAATACTATTTGATTTCATTAGGGATGCTTTTAAAAACAAAATGTTGATATTCCTTTGAATTTTTCTCATTTGCAAATGTTTTTAGGGTGATGATGATGCTTATTTGTGTATTCGTGAAGATCAGACTGTGCACATACAACCTTCCCATTTGACAGGGCGAAGTCACCCTGTGATGGACTCCAGGGTAGGTGTGAAAATTCTGGGAACCTCCACCTGGCTTGTCCGTCTTTTGGCTGTGTGGCCAACAGTGGAGTAACTTTGCTGCAAGATAGCTCCCCATCCTCAGTTAGCAGACCCAGAGCAGGAGTCTGGCAACAGGCTTCCTTTCTTATAATAATCTGGGAGAAACTTTTCTGTGCTTTATTTTATTTTAAAATATAAAAATAAATTATATAGTATTATATTTATATGTTTAATTTATTATTAATATCATTATATATTTATATTTTAATATATATTAAAGTATATTTTATTATTATATAATTTAATAAAATTATGTGTATTTAAGGTATACAACATGATGGTTTGATATACATTGTTTTCCCACTTCCTCTCTGAGGAGTACAAGAAACATTTTCTCCTAGTTTATTTGTCTTTATCCCACTTGGCAAAATACTGTTTTTACTTGGAGTCAGAACCCCATAAGTCCTCTACCCAGGTAAGAAACTTTGGCAGATGTAGTAACCCCATCTGGCCACTGACACAAAATCAAAAACACTGAAGAAACAATTAGGAAGTAATACGCCCGTGGCCACAATGTAACATGTAACAAGGGAGAAGTCCCAAGCCCAGGGGAAAGCTCCACAGAGAGTGTGAAGTCCTAGGCAACAGCTACCGCTCCGTCAACGCTCATCTGCTTGCCGATGCCATGTGATGAGAGACACTTCTCTACCAGAAATAGGCCATCTCTGGCACAGATGCCAAGAAGAGGCACAGAAGACAACTGTCCAAGGCACTGAACCAGTCTCCGCCCTATACACTCCTCCTTCTCACTGGACGAGAAACTCTGTGTCATTAACCCAAGCCTCTTCTTAAAAATCGGTCTGTAAGGTTTTGAAAAGGAGCTGATGCTCTGACCATCTTCATCATAAAATATTCTTTTCTAACATGTGAAAAAAAAAGGATTTAGGTGACACAGGCAAGAATTCATCTTTTCCTACAAGAGAAACTTGTCTTGTGCTTTTGCAAAGTGTAGAAAAGGGGAGACGGTGGTCAAAGGGTACAAAGTTGCAGTTATGTAGGATGAGTAAGTCTAGAGATCTAATGTACAGCATGATGACTGTATTTAATAAAACTGTATTGTATACTGGAAATTTGCTAAGCGAGTAAATTTCAGGTGCTCTCACCACAAAAAAAAAGGTAAGTATGTAAGGACACAACTGTAGTAATCATTTCACTATGTATATAGTTTTCCTGGAAAGGAAATCCAGCAGGTCAGGATTTTGATCATATTTTATTTTTAACAAATCTGTGGAAAGTGCTGAGAAGACCCATTGTGTACGTTTGTAGGGTGCTCTTGAGGATCTGGCTTGGAGGCTGGCGGATGGTGTTATGCAGTGTTCTTTCAGAAGAAACATTACCCTTCCTGGGGTTAAGAATAGATTTGATCTAAACACAAGCTACTACATATTTCTAGCAGATGGTGCAGCTGACGGTGGTACGTATATTGATGAAAACTATCTTTTCAAGTTTTTTTCTCTCTCTTCTTCCCTTTTCCACCTTTCCTGAAGAGACTACTATAATTGCTCATTTTTTAAGATACACACTTGTGGGTAAAGAGTTATCAAAACCCTTTTCCATTTTTGCCTGACAGTTCGACTTTGGATGACCTTCTCGTTTTGTATCCTGGGAAACTAGATAAAAGTAGTGTCAACTATGTTATAAGGTGACATGCTTATGACAAAAGTGACTTCTGGCTGGCAAACTGCATTTGGACCAGGAAGAACTATAAATACCTAGTAAGAAGCCATATCTTTGGGCTTCCCTAAGTGTTGTGACGTTGGCAGATTCCTGGCAGGGATCCTGTAAGCAGTGACTGTGGGATTGTTGCAAGAGATGCTGGCTTTTGTAGGATAACCTGTCTAATGTGAATCTCATCTCCTTGAACCTGAGCTTTCTCCAGGGAGGTGGAAGAGGGGTAGAGAGAATAGCCCCTGGCCAACTGAATAAGGTGCTACAAGATCTCCCATCAAAGGAAAACGCCTCTAAATGCCCTGCAGCTGTGCTTGTCTCTGTCCCACATCTCTCTAAGTGAATTTGATGCCAAGTGCAGCCCGCAGTAGTTTTATGTGTTTGAATATTTACTTTATCCTCTTTTTTTAAAAGAATATTTCCTTTGTCCTTAAGAAGACTGCCCTGGTGGGTATTGCAACACATAGTAATAAGGATTATTAGATTTTGTTTAAGGTCTTGGCTGATGATGTTTTGAAGAACTACAGGAAATGCCAAGGTAGTATGTAGTGACTCATCTCTTGAGAGATAATACCGCCCCCAAACTTTGAGAATATAGCTTCCTTTGAAAATGGTGAGAAGCTGGGTGGATGGAATGGAAGGATGGGGGTGAGGTAAAGGAAGAGAAAGAGCAGAAATGTGGTGTAGGTAAAATGGTGAAAAGCCCTTGCATATTCTATCATGTGGTTTTGATTTTATACTATGGGTAAAGGGGACACAATAGTTTTGAAGCAGGATAAAGTATTTCCTCAGTGTTATGAGAAAATTTAGGAATATTCGTAGATTTAGTTGTAGGTGATATATGTAGTTATTTTAGTTAAATCGTGTAGTCTCGTTTGCGCCAGTAACAGCAAAAAGAGCTTGAAAATCATTTCTTGGCTAAGTGATGATAATGAAGAAAAACTACTCCGTGCTAATGACTGCCAGTCACTGGCTAAGCACTGTAGTTAGATCCTTCATTTTTATCTTCATAAAAATTATATTAGATATGTACTCTTTTACTATCCCTGTTTCATCCAGGAGGAAACAGAGGCTTAGGAGCGGTTAAGTAATTTGCCCAGATGAGTCCATGGTAGAGCTGGAATTTGAACCCAAACTCGTTGACCTCAGAGCCTAAGTCGTCAACACTTTTGAACATGGAAAATGTAGGAATTGAATTTTTAATGAGGAAAAGGGTCAAATATTTGTGTTTTGAAACGGATGCCACTCAAGTAGAGGTAATTGTGTTTGTTGTTACTCTAGCTGTCACTTATTGTGCATTACATATATCCCATGTCTCACAGAGGCTTTGTCAATAGACATTATATTGCCCATTTAAGAGGAGGAAACTGGAACCTAGAAAGGCTAAGTAACTCGTTCCAAATCAAACAAGTAGCGGAGTCAGAAATTTCATCCCAGGCTGTTCTGCTTACAGAAGCCGTGCCCTTTCCATCATACCAGCCTGCTTCCTTTGGTGCCTGGTGTGGTGCAGGTGCTCCATGAGTGACTACTGAAGCAAATGGATGTCTTCAGCTGCTAGGGCATTTAACGGTTTGCACTTATACTTTAAAAAACTTGATACTTAGGGGCACCTGGGTGGCTCAGATGGTTAAGCGTCTGCCTTCGGCTCAGGTCATGATCTTGGGGTCCTGGGATTGAGCCCCATGTCAGACTCCCTGCTCAGCTGGGAGCCTGCTTCTCCCTCTGCCTCCACCCCTCCTCCCTGCTCATGCTCCCTCTCCCAGTTAAATAAATAAAATCTTCAAAAAAAACTTGATACTTAAAAAATTTACACTTTAAAAGAAAAGCAGTTTCATTTAAGTAGATGAATTCTATTATATAATAAATTGTGTGTGGGGGTGTGTGTGGCGATGCCAAAACTTTCTTCTTAGGTCAGCACTGTAGAAATTGAAATGCATTTTCTGATAGAAACAATATTTTAAGTGATAGTTCCAATATTCCCCCAGAAAAATCTAGTTCATGGATAATATAGGTGCAGAATGGAGCATTTCTGTATCTCCCTCTCCTGCTGGTGTTGCTATGCGGATGGTATGGTGGGGAGAATCTCTATCTTTTGTGGTGTTTCTCAAAGTGTGGCCCCAAACAACCTGCTTCAGAACCATTTGGAGTGACTGCTGAAAATGTAGATTCCCGAACTCCAGCTTAGACTCACTGAATCTCTGTCGTTGATGCTTGGAATCTGCAGGTGATTGTTTTGTATACTGTGGTTTGATAACTTACTACTCTAGGACAAGTTTCTCCCAAATAAGGTATATACATTGTAAGGCAGTTTAGGGGATACAATGAGCAACACTAGAATCTTATATTTAGATTTATTTTATCTCCTCTCATCTCAAAAATTTCTATTTTAATATATTTTACAGTGTTCATAATGCATTAAGACAATAGTACATGAATATGTTCTAAAGTATACATATATTGGGAGCACAGACTCATTTTTAAAATTTTTTTTATTTCTTTAAAGATTTTATTTGAGAGAGAGCAGGAGCAGAGGGGTGGGGCAGAAGGAGAGGGAGAGGCAGACCCCCTGCTGAGCAGGGAGCCCCACATGGGGCTCTATCCCAGGACCCCAGGATCATGACCTGAGCTGAAGGCAGCTGCTCAACCAACTGAGCCACCTGGGTGCCCCGGACTCATTTTTTTTTTTAAACTGGTGGAGTGCAAAGCAAAAATGCAAAACAAAACCTTAAAAAAAAAACCCCAAACCCAAACCTAGGCATTAATGCTTCAGGGAATAAACTTTCCATTACCCTTGTATTGGGGAACAAAATAAAATTGCCACATAAATCATTGTCTCTTCTGTTATCTAGTTATATGTATGTGAACCATTTATAAATTGCACTCTGCTTAAAAGCAGTGAGACTTTGTGAGGTTGAAACCATTTTTCAAAGCAATCATAAAATCTCTGTGACCCATATAAATGTAAAATGTACCCAATTGCAGTAAAATCCATTTAAAACCTTTTTCTAATGCTGTTTTCCCCCCCAGAATGCTAACATTGCCCTATCATGAGATAAGCAGTCATGGGAAATGATAGAACTCACTTGGGTGAATAAGTAATTCACAATTAGGAAATCTACCAATTTAAATAATTAATGAATTGGAGACCCCGTTATCACATGACCGGTTATTTTAACAATTTAGGAATACCACACGTCACGTAATACTGTAGAGCCTTGTACTAAACACGAAGTCAATCTGCCTTAGAGCAGAAATCCAAGATTATAATGGAGCCATACAAAGGAATCCCAAAATTATAATGGACTTCTGCTTTTATGAAGGTTCAGTTCTTGGTTAGCCTATGGGTCTGCAGTGAATCAGTTTAAAAACACTTTCTTCCAACTTGCCTCTCAGGCTATTGGGGAATGTGGTCTGGTTTTCATCACCACAACTCTACTAATTCAGTATAATTCCTGATAGTTATTGTCTCTTTCTTCTTGACTCTCTTCTCTAGGTATTCGTTACGTAAAACTTTTCTTGTTTTCTGCTTTCTCTCCGATCCTCTCTGTTATAAACAAGCCATGATATAGTAGTATTTGTGAAACAAATAACCAGTTGTCCTAATGCCATTTTTTGAATAGTTTATTTTATCTCTGCTGCTTCAGAAGCCTCTTTATTGTATGCCCAACATCTATCAATAAATCAAACTATTTCTAGTTTATTCTTCCATTACTCAATTACTGTGTCCGTTGAAACTACTGTAGCTTTATAATAGGTTATGAATTTTGATAGAGCATGATTCCCCTCCTGGCCTCCTTTTCTAGGAATTCTTGCCTCTTTGTTGTATATCTTTTCTTCTAGATAAACTTTAGAAATGACTGTCAGATTCCATTGAAAATCCTATTGGGGTTGTGATTGGAATTGCAATGAAATTTTAGATTAATTTTGGAAATAATCAACATCTTTGCAATAGTGAATCTTTCTATCCAGGAATATATTGGATATTCCATTGATTAAAATCTGGTGGTTTTCTTCATGTCTTCATATAGGTTTATATATTTTTTGTTACTTTGTTTCTATGTATTTTATAGATTTCTAATACAAACTATTGTGAATGGGATTATTTTTCTTACATTTTCTAAATTTGTTGGTGTGTAGGAAAGTTATTGATATTTGAATGTTTATCTTGAATTTAGCCATCTAGTTTGCCAGTTGATTATTTGGATTTTCTAGATAAACGCCATATTTTATGCAAATAACGACAAGGTTCAAAGCCCTCATTTTTTTCTTGTTTCATTGCATTGATTACTTCTCCCAGAAAAAGTGGACTGGTAGTGGTGCTGTGGCAAGCCTTCTTGTCTTGTTCCTAAATTTGATGGGAATGCTTCTGATATTCATTGTTGTGTCATGTTTGTTGTATTTTTTTGGTAGGTATCTCTTACGGTGTTTAGGAAATGATCTTTTCTTAACTTGACAGAGTTCATGACATGAACATGTGCTGAATTTCATCTGAGGTCTTTTAGGCAGCAATTGAGATAATATTTTACCATTACTTTTGTAGACTTCAAAATGGCAAACAATCCTCAACTTTATTGGGATAAACCTTGCTTGGCTATGTTTCATAGTTCTCTTAATGGGCAGTTGATTTGACTCACTAATATTTTATTATTTAAACTTTTTGTATCTATATTTGTAATTGATTTTGGTCTATGGTTGTGGGATTGTGTGCGTGTGTGTGCGCATGCATGCCTAGTTTTGGTTTCAGTGTTATTCTAATCTCATAGAATGAACTCTAGAAGAGCTTAAATAAATAAGAATTTTTAAAGTTAAGGGGCGCCTGGGTGGCTCAGATGGTTGGGCATCTGCCTTCGGCTCAGGTCATGATCCCAGGTTTCTGGGATCGAGTCCCGCATCGGGCTCCCTGCTAGGCGGGGAGCCTGCTTCTCCCTCTGCCTCTGCCTCTCTTTCTCTCTCTCTCTCTGACTCTCATGAATAAATAAATAAAACATAAAAAAAAAAGAAATTTTAAAGTTAAAAAAAATTTTTTAATTGTATAATAGAACTCATCCACATAATAACTGTCTGAACCTTTAGGGATAGAAATATTTGACTAATTAAAAAAATTCTTCTACCATTATTACTCTCCAGAATTACTACTACTTCTTTGGTGAAGTTTTTAATTCTAGATTTTTCCATAAATTCATCCATTTCATTTAGATTTTAAAATATTTTTGGCTTACTTAAAGTTGTATGTAGCATTTTCATATAATTTTGAAGAGTATCTTCTATTATCAGCTGCTGTGTCACCCTTTTTATTTCTAATACTGTTTGTGTTCTTTCTTTTTATCTTGTGGTTGGACTTGCCAAACACTCAGTCGATTTCATTGGCCTTTTATAGACTTCATTTTTGACTTACTAGTTTGTTAATTTCTACCTTTATTTTTAACCAATCTTCCTTTCTGTTTTCCTGGGTTATATTTTGTTGGTGTAAACACCTCTTGAATTAAATGATGACTTCAATACTTTAAGTCTTTTTTTTTTTTTTTAAAGATTTTATTTATTTATGTGAGAGAGAGAGACAGAGACAGTGACAAAGATAGTGAGAAAGAGCACAGGTGGGGAGGAGAGGGAGAAGCAGACTCCCTGCTGAGCAAGGAGCCCAATGCAGGGCTCCATCCCAGGGCCCTGTGATCATGACCTGAGCCGAAGGCAGACGCTTGACCGACTGAGCCACCCAGGGCCCCTAAGTCTTTTTTTTTTTTAAAGGAAATTCTTTTTAAATGATAAAAGCTTCTTTTGAATAGTACCTTGATTGCATCACATGTGTTTTGATATGAAATGTCTTCATTGTGCAATTTAAATTTTGATTTCCTGTTTAGCCCCAGGGTTATTTAGAAGAGTAGTTTTATAAATATCTAGGTGGATCATTTTTTCCTAGCTTTTTGTTGTTTATTTTTAGTTTTGTTGTGTTTTGGATAAATAATATAACCTGTATCTTATATAATTATTTCTTTTTGGAAATTATTGAGATGTAGTCTATAGTCTAGTACTTATTATTATTGGGGTAAAGATTCCTATATATCTGTTATATCAAATTTCTTAATTCTTTTTATTCTTTTTGACACTTGTATTCTTAAAATAATGTATGTTCCATGATTTATTCTCCTAATGATGGACATTTAGCTTGCTTAAATTTTTTTTTTTTTTTTTTGGTCCAGCACAAAAACCCCACAACTTCTCGTAGAGATTCTTATACATATATCTTTGGGTAAAAGGGGAGTATTTCTGTAGGATAGATTCCCAGAATGAACAGCCACACATACATACTCACATACCAGACTGATTCTATACATTCACAGACTTAATCTTATACATAATAAATAATAACACATCCTTAATTTGTTTACATCACCATTATTTGGGATTTTGATTTGTTAGTCAAAGCCGGTCCGAATTGACCATATGCCAAATAATATAATATTGCATCAACATGCTTTTGTTTGTCTTCTACCCACCTACTTTGTCCAGGTCTGAGTTCTGTTAGTTTAGTCTAGGATTCCAGATTTTTAAAAAGTATGTAGTATCTTTGAAGAATTGTATTTGACATTTTCAGTGATTTTTGATATTACCAGTGATCATCTTGACTTCCCAGTGTTTGGTCTCTTGCATACCACCTGCTCTTTCAGCATAACTTCGCCATTCTTCGTCCTCGTTTTGATTCATCTCTTGATTGGCTAAATTATTTCTTTAACTTTTTTCAAGATGATCATGTGTACTTGTGTATACATTTATGTGGCTTTTGCATATGAGTGGCATCTCTGATGATATTTATTTATTTTTTATTACCGTAAGAAAGTTTGTTTCTTTGCCATGCCACTGTCTTTCCATTCCTTCTCTCCTGAGGAAGTAATTCTTCTTCATTTTCTTTTTGTGAAATTTCAGGTCAAATTTATAAGCATTCTCAGCAACCTTTGATTACATATGAAAAATATAATGTGACAGACTATCCAAGGAATGTGGGAGGATCCCATTCTTTTTTCCTTCTGAAGGCTCATGGTAAGTTATGTGTGTAGTATTATTACTACTTTGTGCAATAAATTTACCTGATGACTCAGTGCTGGCTGGATTAGGAATGGCGGTGGGCATAATTTACCAAATGTTCATCAGTCTTCTGTATTTAAATATTAACATTTGCAGGTAGCAATGTTTATCTTAATGTTTTCTCCTTTTTATTAAAAATGGAAAGTAGGGATTAGTCATTGGTTTTAACCCTGGCTGTACATTAAAGTCACTAATGGAGCTTTTAAGACATCTATAATTTTTAAAGAGTGCCCTAGTTATTTCTAACTGTAGCCAGAGTTGAGTATCTGGGTTAATCAATTTAATTTTTGTGAGACCTTAATTAGGCCATTTATTAAAATAAAGGCTTATAATAAAAGAGTGCTTTGTGATTTTGATTGTTTAATAGTAGTTTGGTTTCAGAAATACAGTTTTGTTGAAGAACTGATTAGTGTATAAGTAATTGAGGGTGTACAAATTACTCAGTGCTATACAAATGATGATTTTAACCATGATATGATTAAATCATTAAAATGATGAAATTAACCACGTTGGAAGAGCAATAGCCCCAAAATAAGGTTCTAACATGCTCGGTTCTACAGATGAAAGTCGATTCCATTTGAAAAGTAGCCCGGTTTGTTGTTGAAAAGATGGGATTTAAAAGTAGGGGAATAGTGTAGTGTATACTTGTATGGGGTGGGGAATCTGTCCTTATTTGGTATATTTCCTTTATATTCCCAGAGTTATTCCTTCCAGTAGAGTTTCAATAAATGTCATCATAGTTAAGCTTGAAAATAATTTTATTATTGGTAATTTGCTTCTACTGGTAGCTCCAGGGTGACAGTAATTGGATTTCGCATGTAACCTGCCTATTTGTTTTTCACTGTTTTTGGAATGAGAAGTGAGAAGATGCTCGCCTACCTGCAGAAGGGCTGTATTAGTGTCATGGTTAAGAGCACAGTTGCTGAAGCCAGGCTGGGTTCGGATCCCAACTTTGTAACCTTAGGCGAGTTACTTAACTTCTCTCTTCCTTAGTTTCCCTATCCAGCAAAACCCGAATAATAATTGTAACTACTGAATGGGATTGTAATAAAGATCAATTAGAGTAATACATGTAAAGCACTCGGAGACAGTGCCTGGCACACGGTAGGAGCGACGGAAGTGTTAGCTGTTAGAAGTAGTAATGGTGGCGGTAAAAGCTATGATATGCGGGATGTTTTTAGGTTATGCTTACGTTCATTGAATGTATTTCCTTAGTTGTTTTCCATGTTCTGAGCATTTGGCATGGCCCTTTAAGAAACAGCGTGGTTTGTGTTTTCAACCCTTTTATTTTCCCACCTGCAGGTGCCTTAATGTTTGTGGCATGGATGACTACCGTGGGCATAGGTGTGCTCATTGCTCGGTTCTTCAAATCTGTGTGGTCAAAGGCTTTCTTTGGTCAAGCAGCTTGGTTTCAGGTAGGTGGGAGAAAAAGTTTAATGCAATTTCCATATTATTTGAACACTGCAACATGAAAACATACATAGTATGTGGGTTTCTTTTCCTTTCTTTCTTTTTTTTTTTTTTTTGTGGTTATAGTTGTTGTAGTTGTGGAATCCTAATAATTCCTTCATTTTGCTCTTTGGCTTCCTAACCAATTGAGAAGAGACATAAGATACTTGATGGTGGTCAAAATAGAGACAGCTTTATGAGGGTCAGGCTGGATTGGAGAATGTCTCAGGACCATGTGCATCCCTTTGCAACATAGACTTTGGGACCCAAAAGATCCTGACTTACGTGTCTGTTGGACGAGGGTAGAGCCTGGAAGAGCATTCATTCACTGCTCTTACTGAGTACAGATAGGTCAAGGCGGATGGGAGAGCCGAAGAAAGAAGTAGCGAGGGTTAATGCATTTCCGAACAGAGGTCTGGCCTCTGGTTGATGCCAATGAATGTTAGACTGTCCCTAACTCACTACTCAAGATCATCTGTCTACTCTGTAGGTGGGAAGAGGAGCTAGAAGTGTTTTTTTTCATGCTGCCCCTTTGCATGGGATGAGGAGGCAGACTCTTCATAGAAAGACAAGAGTCAATAAGCACGCCTCAAAACAAAGCAAAACAACCTTCTCTTTCACATGTCACGGAGTATAGATGTTGCACGTATAGTGGAAGATCAATGTGTCTATGTTGAGATAGCATGTACATGTCTGCTTTTGAGAAAATACTGTTTATTGGAACAGTTTGAACTTTATAAGGAGTATTCTTGAAACTTTATGTACATATAAGTTTGTAGCCTTTAAGACTTACCTTATCTAACCTGGTTTCTCACTATTGGCTGACAGGGTCAGTCTGTTTTATATGTTCTCACTACTGCTATGCACCTTGCTCGCCTCTGTCTCTGCCTTTGATTTCACTCTCTCGTTCTCTCTCTCATCTGCTCGTATGGATATTCCCAATTGGAAAATTCTTTCTGTCTCCACTTTACCAATTCGGTTCTCTACTGCCTTTAAAACTCTGCTGTCTCTATATGTAGTGCGATATATAGAGTGATTATGTGTTCTCCTTTCCCTGAGATAGTTTTTGTTTGCATCATTTATCCTGACATACTCAATTAACAGTGTCATTCCACTTGCATGATTTAGACAATGAATGACATTTCATAAATGTTTCATCTCCTCACTTGTATGCGAAGCTTCTCGGGAGACAGTATTTTCTGTTTCCTTGCTGTCTGATGGTATCTGGTACAGCACTGTGCTTGGTGGTGGAACTTAATAAAGGAAGGAAAGGAAGGACTTTTGGCAAGTAGGTATGCTCCGTGTGTGAAATAGCCATTAATGCTGCTCTGTGCAGGTGAAGTCTTGGCAAATGCTTTTGAATGACGAGGATGGCAGCTTAGAGTTTTCTTTAAGTTCAGTCGTTTACTAAGTTTTTTTTTTTTTTTTTTAACTCACAGCAAATGGTGATGAGATGTCCATCGAATGCCTGCCTTCAGTGAATCCCACCCCTCAGTCTTCTTGCCACAGTAACGCCAACTCCTTCCTCTTACCTGGTTAATTGTATTCTCATGGTTATATTTCACCCTTGCAGGTGCATCGGATGCTCATGCTCACGACCACCGCCCTTACCTGCATTGCTTTTGTTCTGCCTTTTGTTTACAGAGGAGGCTGGAGTTGGGTAGGTATCTCTCAAACAGGATGTTTTTATATAAATTCATTTTGATGTCAGAGGAGGTTGCTGTTTCATTCTCAAATGAGAGGTTAAAAGATATTTCTGCGTACATCTCTCTTTCCTTTTTTTAATCATCTGGCAACTGTTCCATATGGCTGGGGGGTCAGGGAATAGAGTGAGGATGTCATTGCAGATTACTTGATAATGAAATATATTTTTAGGCTGCATCAAATGTTATGGATACTCTACATAGCTTGGGTGAGTTTTCTCACTATGGAGCAGTGAAAATTCAGTGTGCTATCTAAGGAACGTGAACTTTGTAAGTGGTTTTCTCTAACTAATACTATGATTACCACTAAGCAAATGTTAGAGCGAAGATATTTACTGGTATGCGCACCAGTGATTCTTCAGCACCCAGAGCAGCTTCTGGTATGTAGTAGGTCCTCAGTAAGTATTGAATGAATGAATAAGGCTTACCAAGAATAAGTAATATACCTAAGGTCAGATCTGTGCTTCCCATGACATTTCTCCAATTTCATATCCAGTCAGAATTCGATCTCAAACTTTGATATTTCCATTCCGGTTGTTGCTATAAGGGCAAGATTGATGAATCTTGGGTCTAGGAAACCTCCCTCCTGCTTTTTAGGTAGTTTCTAAATTGGTCAACCTATTTTTTTTAAAGGAAATGATGAAAATCTTCATATGAATCTAGACATCAGAACCTTATTTTATGCAGGTATTTGGGACAAGGGTAATGCTTATTTTGTGAGCTTTGTAGTTTGCAGTCTTTGCCATTTATGAATTGGATCATATAAAGGGGAGACTATAGTAGCCATGTCACAGGCTTTTTGAGAATTGAGAGTTAATTAGCTGAAAGCACTTAGGACAGTTTTGTGCACATTCTAAGCACATGTAGGAATTTCATTGCTGCTGTTACTGTCGTTTTATGAAACAGAGGCCCTTTCCCTCTCCATGGTCCTGGTTATAATTTTATCCGTCTATAACTGAGTCCATAGCTTGAGCGTGTTTTTGTAATGTTCTTTTGTCAGCTTACTGTTCTTCTTGACCAAAGCATCCCATCGTGGCTTAGAAACCATTATACCCTTGTTCTAGATCACAGATTTTAGAGCCTACCCAAGCATGGCAGTCAGTGACAACAGACTGTAATATTCCCCCACCTAAACATGTCACAGGTTAGAACATCTCCTTAGTCTCTTAAGTTTTTAAGTGGAATAATTGTGCCAAGCGATCTACCGTCTGCTGTTTTGAGCAGGCATGTAGCATTTCTAAGAGAGGAGTGGAGCTGACAGTGTTGCGATACTTTGTTGATGTTTTTTCTCAGGTTATCCCTCCATTCTGAACAGAGGAGCTAAGATTTTAATGCAGTGGCTATACAGGTTATTCATTTAATCCACATTTGTTGAGTGATTAAAGCTCTGTTAAGCATTGGAGTTATAGGGAATCATATAGAACCTTCAGCTCAGGGAAACACAGAGTTCTAAACAAAATTACCGTACACTGGGGTGATTGCCCTTGACATGGGGATACTAACTAGTCCTAGGTGGGCTGTACTAGAGTTGGTGATCATCTAACATCCTGATGGGGGAGAGGCAGCACCTTACATGGATTCCACCACAACCAATTTACACACTCTATGTCGTTGGACAGACTGCTTGTTATCTCTAAGCCTCAGTTCCCCATGAAAGTGGGGTATTGATAACTGTCAAGCATTGTAGTGAGCATCAGTAATAATGTATATAAAGTACATGCCTGGTATACAGTAGGTGCTCAGTGAATGGTGCCTGTTCTTATTAGTAAATGTTTTAAGCTACAGAAAAACGCTAAGAATACATCATCTGTGTGTATTATTTTTAACTTGAGGATTTACATTGATGGGTGAGATCGAGACCATTAAAATCATGTAACTTTGTTCAGTATGCAGGTTATCACCCGTATCTTGGTTGTATAGTGATGATTTTAGCAGTTCTTCAGCCTCTTTTGGCAGCCTTCAGGCCAACTTTACATGACCCAAGGTACTTAGAGCTTTTATATATAAATGGTCTTAATGTGGATATCATTATTTGGCAAACTAATTCCTTTTTTTTTTAATTATTATGTTATGTTAATCACCATACATTACATCATTAGTTTTTTTTTTTTTTTTAAAGATTTTATTTATTTGACACAGAGAGAGAGAGCTAGAGAGGGAACACAAGTAGGGGGAATGGGAGAGGGAGAAGCAGGCTCCCTGCCGAGCAAGGAACCTGATGGAGGGCTCAATCCCAGGACCCTGGGATCATGACCTGAGCCGAAGGCAGACGCTTAACGACTGAGCCACCCAGGTGCCCCTACATCATTAGTTTTTGATGTAGTGTTCCATCATTCATTGTTTTGCATATAACACCCAGTGCTCCATGCAGTGTGTGTCCTCTTTAATACCCATCACCAGGCTAACCCATCCCCCCACCCCCTCCCCTCTAGAACGCTCAGTTTGTTTCTCAGAGTCCATAGTCTCTCATGGTTTGTCTCCCCCTCCGATTTCCCCCTCTTCATTCTTCCCTTCCTGCTATCTTCTTCTTTTTTTTTTTTTTTTTAAAAACTAACTCCTTTTTAAGTGAAAACACTTTGCATGTTATAAAATTCAGTGATAAATTATATTTACTTTAAATGGTTTTAAAATGTATTTCAGATACCTAATTCCGAGGCAATAAGGGAAATTTTGTGCTTTTTATTCTCTTGGGAATTAATTGTAGTTCTGTCACTTTTGAAAATACTGACTGGTTCTTTATTTGGTAGAAGGCCAGTGTTTAACTGGACTCATTGGAGTATGGGCACAGCTGCTAGAATAATAGCAGGTAAGTAATTGTGATGCCACTTATTCATATATAATTGCTGGTTGTTTATATTGCAGATGGTAATTTGGCTTAAATGATTTTTAGATGTATTAGTAATTGGAGTAATTGGTTGTTGAGGAGAGATCAGTCTTAAACATTGAAATCCAGAAAGTAATTTCTAGAGGTGACTATTTAAGTCATTTTTTCAGTTTTAAGTTTAAGGTTTTTGAAATGGCTTTAAAACTTTCCTTCTACGACTCTTTTTTTTTTAGCATTTGCCTTTGCCCACAGAATAAGCTGTGCTAATGGCCAAACGCTCAAGTTGAGGGCCATTTGTGAGTTGGGCTGAGGTGGGCTGTGGGCGTCCCAGCCTTCTGTCTGCAGGTCCTTTCCATGGAGATGGTACCTTCCAGGGAAGGGTGATTTTCAAAAGTCAGGTGTGGTTATCCAATGTATTTTGATGCTTTGTATAATAAATACATAAACTGACACCTCCTATTCTTACATTTTGATAGTCTTTGGGGGTTCTTTGTGGAAGCAGGAGTCAACATCATAGTCAACAATGATTTCCATACTTTTCTCCCTTTCCTACATTACAGACTTAAAACATTTTGGAAAGTTTGAGTGTCTCTTTTTAAACAATTGATAGATCATAATTTAATTTCCCATCTTACCGTTTCTAGTCTTACAATTAAAAAAAGATTAAGTTAATTATTTGGTCTTAAATATTAGTCTAATTCAGCTCATAAACTCTTTTACTGTGTTTTACTTGATATAATACACACATAATTACCTCTCTTGAGGGTGACTACATTTGAATATATATATTTTTCTTATAAATGTAGTGGCAGCAATGTTCCTGGGAATGGATTTACCAGGACTAGATCTTCCTGGCCCATGGAAAACCTATACAATGATTGGATTTGTAGCCTGGCATGTTGGGGTGGAGATTGTTCTGGAGATACATGCCTACCGACTTTCTCGAAAAGGTAACCTGCTCAAACAGCCATGTTATATAGAATCACCTTTATACAAACTCTAGGAATGTGATTAGTTTCTAGATACTGATGGTTGGCTCTTACAGGATAGCTCACTAAAACTGTCTGTGGTGATTAGTCAGTGTTAGAACTCATGGAAATATTCTGCTCTTGTTTTTTATACTCATTAGTATTACAATTTTTTTTTAAATTTTTTTTTTTTTAAGATTTTTTATTTATTTGCGAGAGAGAGAATGAGAGACAGAGAGCATGAGAGGGAGGAGGGTCAGAGGGAGAAGCAGACTCCCTGCTGAGCAGGGAGCCCGATGCAGGACTCGATCCCGGGACTCCAGGATCATGACCTGAGCCGAAGGCAGTCGCTTAACCAACTGAGCCACCCAGGCACCCAGTATTACAATTTATGAGGGAAAAAAGGGAACGATTTTAGGTTTTAGGGAAGAAGTCTTTTTTTATAATGCTGGTCTGACTTGGAGCCAGTCCACACTGAGAATCCTGAATGCATGGAGCTGAGAGAACTCAGAAATGGAGGAAGAAGAGATGCCTAAAGTCAACAGAGGGCAAAGCTGCAGGCAGGTTTTGCCTATTTGATAAACTTACTGTGTACTAACACTTCAGTTGTCATGTACATCATATATAGCTAGCTAACTAGGCAAGCTAGAGGGGAAGAATTCTTTTACCATGACTTTCTAGTGGCCAGTCCATTTTGATCTTAGTACGAAATGGGCCTTAGGCAGGGTCGAGATACCTATAGCCATTAGGAATGGAGACATTAGTAGAGACTACGTGACATTTTAAACTAGCTTGGCTTCTGGGCTGTGTCCTTTGTGTCTTATTTAGTTTCCACCCCCCTAAATGATAAGTTAAGGTGGCCTTTTAAAAATAAGACCTCTTTGTTGTGAATCTAGGAGCCTGGGCAGCTTTTAGGAGCCGAGTAGTAAATATCTATCCTGCCATTTTTGGTTCTCAACAGGGTCACATACATGGGGTTTCTGATCAGTTACCACTGAATTATGGCTTGCTATTTAAAATACATACATACTTAAAACATGGTCTGTTAAGACTTTGATATGGTGTTTATTGACCAGGAGAAGAGGCATATTTCAAGTCCCTTGACAAATATGTTCTGTAGCCCACTTGTCCCAATTTGTGAGAGCCTTACATGTTCAGGAAGTTTGCAACATTTGGTAGCTTGATATGGGAGAATATACACCTAGAAATCAACAAATGCTACACATCAGGACTTTTTTTTTTGAAAGTTAGTTTACCGGCATACTCACAAGCCTTACAAACTTATGTTGTTGTTTTTGACAGTTGAAATATTGGATGATGCCAGAATTCAGATCCTTCAGTCATTTACTGTAGCTGAAGCAGAAGTAAGTCCTCCTTTTCTTATTTACTGACACAAACTTCAATGATAGTTGTTTCTTTCTTTCACGTCTCAATTTTTTCTTTCAGGGTCATGCTTTTAAAAAGGTGGTGTTTGCAGTTTATATCTGTGGGAATGTGACTTTTCTCATCATCTTCTTATCTGCAATCAACCAACTCTGAGCAAGCAAAGACCTTGGCTTTGCAGACCAGATGATAATGATCATTAAGCCAAAGAAACTTGAAGCTTATACTGACTGCTTGGAGCATATTCATGAATTCTGAATTAGAAGAGCAGGTCATATCTGTAGAGGAATTCTGAGTAGCGGTCTTTAGAGATCAACTTTTAGCAGGGTCCTATGGACTCTAAAAAGGACATCAAGCCTTTATGTGTGGCTCTGAGTGTTACCAGGGAAGGTTATCCTTGAGGAGAAATGACTCTCAGATATTTTCCATGATGAGATTTTTAGAATGTTAGCATTTAAGAAGAGAACTGTTTGGAAAGACAGAAATGATGTTATTTGGAGGAAATGGAGATTGTATTAAAGTGAATATATTTTGGACTATAAAGGTGCTGTTTTAAAGCCAATATTTATGCTAGTTTATCTGAATGGTCTTTCTTAGGACATTTTTTTGAGAAACTGTGTTTTTCAGTCCAGTTTTTTGGACATGTCCTTTTTTCTATGTATTCTTTACTTCTCTGGTAAAGGTGGAAGTGGGGCTAACTTACATTGTATTAACATTTAAATATATTATGGATATTAGAATTTCTTAGCAGTGAAATGCAAGTGTGCATCTTCTGCTTAAGACTGTATTTATATATTCAGTTACAGGGCTGAAAGGACATTTTATATATTAATTGTTTTGACTCTTAAGATTAAGTCCTAGCTTTTGGAGATTGTAGACTTGCATTTCAAAAATAATAAAATTTACCCTTGTGAATATATTTAGCAGTTACTCTCTTTCTTTGTGGTAATAAATAATATGGATGGTTCTTTTTTGTTAGAAGTTCCTGATGGTGTAATGAATTAGAATATTTTCCTTCCTACTCCAATAATTTCTTTTTTAATGGTTGGATTTCATATTTGCTATGAGGACTTCTAGCCAGTGGGTGGCGCCATAATACCAAAGTACTGCTTTGTTCCTGTTCATTGTGTTAACTCATTTTTAGTACTTAGGTAATACCATGGAGTGGCATTTCCCTTAAATTCACCAACTCTTAATCTTTATTTGAAAAGTTTCTGCCTTTTTTGGGAGGGAGAGGGGGCTGGGGTTGTGAGTTAGAAACTGAAATTAGGGACTGTTATTATTTTTCTGGTTACATTTCTGTTTGTTTTCTAACCATGATTGTAACTATTGCTTGGTAGTTCCCTTTACGTTCATCTGACCCTGTGATAAATGAATATAACTATCTTAAGCAGAGGAAGCAAGCAAAACTGGACATTCCTAAAAAAATATTTAGGAAGGCATGTTTTATTTTTTAGGTGTTCTGTCTGATTATCTTATAGTTTCTGCTTAGTCCAAGGACCTCATTTGTTTTTGGTGTAAATAATAGCCTTGTCTGTGTTTGCTACATCTTTTATGGGGTAAAATGATGTGGAAGTTTTAGTTTTGTTCCTTATATAGGTGTTTATCGTAAATAGCTTAGGGTTGAGATGTGGATCTTCTGTGTTCATGTTCTGTGAGTGCCAGGCTATTTACAGTCTAAACTTTCATTTTAAATACTTTCATTAAAAACATTTTTTTTAAATATAGAAAATTAAGTGTGCACTAAAATATTTTCCTCCAGTTTTCAATTATATGGGGCTTAAAGGTTAATAAATTTCTTTTAATAAATTATATTCTGTATATGACAAAGAAAACTTCCTTTAAAGGGAAAATGAACCTTGGTGTTTAGTTTTCAAATCTGTGACTTTATTGGGTCTCTAGTACTGAGGCTAAGATATTTTAACTTTTTCTTTTTCCCTGATTCATCTGTTGGCACTATTTTGCTGTATCATCAATTGATATACAGAGTTGTCCAAAAAGTCTTTCTTATTTAATCTTGATAAAGACACCATTTTATTAATACCAAATTATGATTTTTCTGCTTATGAATGGTTGATATCCACAGATTGAAAAATGCTTATTTTTTACTCCTGTCATTATTTTTTTTGTTTTTGTAATAAACAATTTTTTTTACAACTTCTTTTGATAGGAGTGATTGTAAAACTAAATGTCTTTAGATCTTCAGCAGTGTTGCCCCCAGTGATCAAAATCATAAGTTTTCTTCCTAAAGATGATTTCCTCTATAAAATAAAAATATGTTTTTTGGAAAAGATGAAACAAATTCTCGAAAACTACGGTTGGGGTAGCATTCACAGCTGAGGCTATTTTTTGCTTTTATTATTTTCTGCTCTGTGGAAATGAATCTTAAGGGTGTAGGTAGCCTATGGCATAAGTTGGCGAATAAATGAATCAAAATCCCTTTAGTGCTTACTTGATTTCAATCAGGATTTTGGCTGCAATGTGTGTGAAGTGATATTCATCCCTTCCACATCCGGCCTCAGTCCGGGATGCAGTGAAAAAAGACGGTGCCGACCGGCAGTCAGTGCCAGCAAGGAAGCTCTAGGGGCACATGTAGCTTTTGGCTGAAATGTTATTTATCTCTGTGTTCTGCTAAAGCAGGAAAAAAGAAGAACAAATGTCCTTGTTTAAGATAATCCATTATAGATGGGAATGAAAGATAGGAGTCTTCTAAGCGCTTCTCAAATTTGATTAGGATACACCCTGTTCCTATCCATATCCTGCTTCTTTCCTCCTTGCCCAGTACCCAGGCTCATCTGCACCCAGGTCCCTGATGGTCATGATGATGCCTAGAATGCCCATTGTGTTTCTCTCTTTCTAGCAAAAGCTAGTTTATCAAGTTCTATCTCAAAATCTTCCTTGTCCTTGGAGCCTTCCCTGGCTGTCCCTTCCACATGGGTCTCTCCTGACCATCCTTATGAGTGGTGTGGTATTGGGCTATGAGGCAGCTGATCCTGTCAATTAAAAAGGATTGGGATTGGGGCGACTGGGTGGCTCAGTTGCTTAAGAGCCTGCCTTCAGCTCAGGTCATGATCTCGGGATCCTGGGACTGATCCTGTGTTGGGCTCCCTGCTCAGCGGGGAGCCTGCTTCTCCCTCTCCCTCGGTTCCCCCCCCCACCTGCTCATGTGCTCTCTCTTTCTCAAATAAATAAATAAAATCTTCAAAAAAATAAAAAAAAAGTAAAAAGGACCAGGAGTTTGGGAATGGAGTTGGAAGATCTTTGTGTGCATGTTTATATTACAAGTTGCCTATCCTTGGGCAAGTGACTTATGTCTTCTCTGAACCTGGTTCCTCACAGGGCAGTTGTGAGGAATGAATGAAGTGATTTCAACAAAAGTTGCTTTGTACATGTTATTGATGACGTTGGTGCTGTTTGATTACAGTGTTAAACTTGAGTCCTTTTTGCATATAAAATGTATATTTTTGTTTTATAAAAAGTTTTGATTTTCACCATGAAAACATTATGCTCAGTGAAATAGCTAAGCATAAATGGACAACCAGGGTGTGATTTTATTTATTTGAAGTACCTAGACTTGTTAAATTTCATAGAGAAGAAAGTAGAGCTGTGATTACCAGGAGCTGAGGGAGAAGAGGGAATGTTTAAACATTTAAAACAGTTTCTGGGGCGCCTGGGTGGCTCAGCTGTTAAGCGTCTGCCTTCAGCTCAGGTCATGATCCCAAGGTCCTGGGATTGAGCCCCTCATCAGGCTCCCTGCTATGTAGGAAGTCTTCTTCTCCCTCTCCCACTCCCCCTGCTTGTGTTCCCTCTCTCACTGTCTCTCTGTCAAATAAATAAATAAAATCTTAAAAAAAAAAAAAATAAAACAGAGTTTCTGTTTGGGATGATGAAATAGTTCTGGAGATTGGTTGTGGTTATGCTTGCATAATACTGAATGTATTTGATGCAATGAATTGTACACTTAAAAATGGTTAAAATGGTAAATGTTGTGTTATACATATTTTTAACAATAAAAAACAAAGAAACAAAAGAAATTTGGTGTTCATAGCAGCACTAGTCACAATAGCCAAATGGTGGAACTAGCCCACATGTCCATCAACAGGTGAATGGATAAACAAATTGTGGTCATACATATAAGAGAGTATTATCAGCCATAGAAAGGAATGAGGTACTACTACATGCTATAATGTGGATGAACCTTCAAAACACTATAGTAAGTGGAAGAAGTCAGATGTAAAAGGTCACATATTATGATTCCACTTACATGAAATATCCAGAACAGGTAAATTCATAGAGACAGCAGAGTGGTGGTTGCCATAGTCTTGAAAGTGGGGGAGGAGGGAATGAGTAATTGCATACCGGGAGTAAGATTTTATTTTGGAGTGATGGAAAAGTTTTGGAGATAGAGGTGATAGTTGTACAACATTGTGAATGTGAGAAATGCCACTAAATTGTCCACTATAAAATGGTTATTTTATGTTGTGTGACTATCACCACCATTAAACAAATATTTGTCTTTTTTTTTTTTTAAAGATTTTATTTATTTATTTTAGAGACAGAGCACAAGAGGGGGGAGTGGGAGAGGGAGAAGCAGACTCCCTGCTGAGCAGGGAGCCGGATGTGGGACTTGATCCTGGGACTCCAGGATCATGACCTGAGCCGAAGGCAGTTGCTTAACCAACTGAGCCACCCAGGCGCCCCCAAATATTTGTCTTATTACCGCTTTTGGATTATACCTTTGGGTGGAAGGACCTGGGGTTTTTGCTGGCCCTAAACTTGGTATCAGCTTCGTTATCTCATTATCAAAGAAGTTAATGGAATTTTATGTTATGCCTGGTTATATACCTCTAGTTTAGGGGAGAAAAAGTCTCTGGAACATATCTTTAGAAGTATATCTTCTTCATATGATGTCTTATTCATGTGTAAAAGAAATTGTTATTGTACTCTGGGTTTCCTGTAAGGACCTAAACACATTTTCTGATTTGTCCTCAGACACTGCTATATGGTAATCAAATTCTTGGTATAAGAATTTCCTGAACCCATGCGCCTTAAATATGTACAGCCAATAATGGCCGGGTGAGATCCTGCCAAACTGACTCTCCTCCAGAAAACTAGTGTAAACTTCAAAAAAGTAGCTATGTGAGGGTTCCAGAGAGTGAACAGAAGTAGGAGGATGCTGGAGAGGAGTCCACACTCAGAGGAGGCAAATTGTTTAGAGTGCCCTGTTTTCAAAGTTTTTAAGTTCTGGGCAGTTGTAGTCAACTGTGTGCGGTGCTGGGTGGCAGGGGAACCACAGTGCTTCTGGAAGAGGAAACCAGAGGACTGATGGCTGGGCCAACTACCGCTGTCGGGGGGAGGGGTGAGGTGATCTTGGAAAGAAAACATGAAAGAGGAGATCCCAATTCCTATTTGCCAAAAGCTCTGGTTGAACCTTGGATATGTTCACATGAGTGAAGCAAACACAAAGCAGTTAGAGCAAAGAAAAAAAGTTGACCTGAGATTGGAGCTGTAACACAAGAAACAGTTTGCGTTCTAACCCAGTTAATTGGAAAAGTTAATTGCTTCATTTCCAATGAAGGAGCATTCAATGGAGAAAAATAAGAGAATCCAGTATTTTTCTATAAAGATTATTTATTTGAGAGAGAGAGAGAACATATGTGTGTGGGGGGTGCAGGGACAGAGGGAGAGGGAGAAGGAGAGAAGCAGACTCCCCCAAGTGCGGAGCCCACATGGAGCTCAATCCCATGACCCATGAGATCACGGCCTGAGCTGAAATCAAGAGTCGGATGCTTAACTGACTGAACCACCCAGGTGCCCTGAGAATCCGGTATTTTTATAACCTAATATTTTATGATGTACAGATGATAATCCAGAACTACCTAAGGTAAGAAGAACCAGGAAATTCTGACCCATTCTCCAAAGTAAAGGTTGGCTATCTTTTTCTCTAAAGGGCTTGATAAGTAATATTTTAGGCATTGTGAACTACGTATGGTCTCTGTAGAATATATATATATGGTTTTCTTGTTTTGTTTTTTAACTAATTCTTCAAAAATTTGAGAAACCATTTTTAGCTTGTGGGCCATGGAAAAACATACAAAAACATACACAAACAGGATTTGGGATGGATTTTGCCTATGGGCTATAGTTTTTCAACCCATGCTTTAAAGAAAGAATAATCAATGAAAACCAACCTTAAAGATTTCTTAGATGATTAGATTCAGTAGATAAGGATTTTAAAGCATCTATTATAACTATTCTCATGATGTAAAAGAATATATGCTTGCTATAAATAAAAAAATATGCATAGAAATAGAAACAATACAGAAGGACCATATAGAAATTGGAGAGCTGAAAAAATAAAACTATTTGAAAAATTCCCTGGAGGGAATTAATATCAGAATGGAGATGACAAAGAAAAAAACCCATGAACTTGAAGACAGATCAATAGAGATTGTCTAATGTTTTAAGAGAAGAAGGAAAAAAATTTGGAAAAGAATTGAACAGAGTCTCTGGGACCTGTTAAATAATAGCATCTTTAGGTGTTATCTAAGAAGGAGAGGAGAATCTGAGGAGATTATGACTGGAAAATCCCCAAATATGCTAAAAAGCTTAACTTTACTCACTCATGATGCAGGAAAACAACTTCAGCAAAAAAAAATGAAGGCAGTTACGCTTTTTAAAATCATAGTCAAGCTTTTGAAAGCAAAAAAAACATAGAGCAAATCTTGAAATGAGAAAGAGAAAAAGGAGGGATTATATACAGGGAAACAATGATTTAACATCTGACTTCTCATAGGAATATATAGAGACCAGAGAAAGTAGAACATCTTCAAAGTGCTGAAAGAAAAAGTCATCAAGAATTCTACCTGAAAAAAAAAAATCCTTCAAGAGTGAGGGCAAAACGGGGGCACCTGGGTGGCTCAGTTGGTTAAGTGTCTGCCTTTAGCTCAGGTCGTGATCCCAGGGTCCTGGGATTGAGCTTCATGTTGGGCTCCCTGCTCAGCAGAGCCTGCTTTTCCCTCTCCCTCTGCCCAATCCTACCACCCCCCCCCGACTTGTGCTCTCTCTCTACCTATCTATCTCAAAAAATAAATACAATATTTTTTAAAAAAAGAATGAGGGCAAAATGATGACATTTTTGGGTGAAAGACATCTAAGAGAATTTGTTGCTAGCACGTTTGAACTATAAGAAATGCAAAAGGAAGTTCTGCAGGCTAAAGAGAAGTGATACTAAATGGGAGCATGGATCCTCAGAATGGAACGAAGAGCACTCAAAATGGTAAATAATTGGTAAATATAAAATGCTTTTTGGGCTTTTCCCATTTAAATTCTTTATAATAAATATGTCTGTTTAAAGCAAGCAAACAAAAAAGCCTACATTGTTTCATGGGGGCTTATAATATAGGTGAATGTACTACATATAACAAGTTAGTATAAAAGATGGGAAAGGATAATGGACCTATATAGTAGTTGCAAAATGTCTGCATTTTATTTAAAGTTGTACAATGTTAGTTCTCAGTTCTAATGCAAAAAGTTAAGAATGTATATTGTAATTCCTAGAGAAAAAAATAAGACATATATAAAAAGCCAAAAAAAGACTTAACATGGAATTCTAAAATTATTTAACTTTGAAAGGCAAGAAAGGAAAAATAAAGGAGGAAAAACAGAGGGGATAGAGAACAAATAATAAAATGGTAGGCCAAAACTCAACCATGTTAATAATCACATTAAACATTAGTGGACTAAATACTCCAATTAAAGGGCAGAGAATGTCAGACTGATAAAGGAAAACCCATGATGTGACTTAAATATAAAGAGGCAGATAGGTTGAAAGCAAATGAGTGAAAAAAGGTATACTATAAAATAGTAAGAACAAGGGGGCTGAAATGTCTGTATTTATGCTAGATAAATTCATTTCCAGCCAAGAGTATTATTAGAGATAAAAGGAGACCTTTCTTAATGACTGAAGTATTCATTTATCAAGAATACACTGCATTCATAATTGTTATGTTCCTACCAGACTTCAAAACACATGAAGAAAGAGTTGGCAGAATTAAAGAGAAGCACTCATTCATGATATAAAATACACAGCAAATGTGAAATAAAAGGGAATTTCTCTTTTAAAATTATAAGTTATCTAAGAACAACCTATAGCTAACATCATACTTGCTGGTGAATGACTGAATATTTTCCTTCTAAGATCAGGAACAAGACAAGACAAACACATTAGCCATTTTGCATCTCCATGGTATTGGAGGTTTTAGCAAGGGCAATTAGGCAAGAAAAAGAAGTAAAAGGCATCCAGATTGTAAAGGAAGAAGTAAAACTATCACTCTTTACAGATATATACAGATACAGATATCTTATATATAGAAAATCCTAAGGAGGGGCGCCTGGGTGGCTCAGTTGTTTAAGTCACTGCCTTCGGCTCAGGTCATGATCCCAGGGTCCTGGGATCGAGCCCCGGATCAGGCTCCTTGCTTGGTGGGAAGCCTGCTTCTCCCTCTCCCACTGTCTCTCTCTCTGTCAATTAAATAAATAAATAAAAAATCTTAAAAAAAAAAAAAAAGAATCCTAAGGAATCCAGAAACTACTAGAACAAATGAATTAAGGAAGGTTGTAGTTGTGGGATGCCAAGTCAATGTATAAAAATCAATTGCATTTCCAAACATAAGCAATGAACAATCTGAAATTGAAATTAAGGAGATAATTCCATTTACAATAGCATCAAAAAGAATAAAGTAGGAATAAATATCAAGAAATGTAAGATTGGTACATTGAAATCTACAAAACATCGTTGAAAGAAACTAAAGATCTGATGAAATGGAAAGACATCTCATATTCAAAACATTTTGGGGCATACATCAAAGGCATACAGGAGCCAGGAGATCAAGGTCAACATCACCAGGAATAAATTATTGAAATTTTGTACCCTTGATATGATGCAATGAAAATGTTACTTTACCTCTGTGATCTTCCTCCTCCAACCCCACTCTAATCATAAGAGAAACATTAGACAATTTGCAACAGAAGGATATCCTGCAAAATATCTGACCAGTAATTTTCAAAATTGTCAAGGTTATCAAAAACAAGAAAAATCTAAGAGGAGCAAAGTAGACATGACAATTAAAAGTAATGTTTTCTGTGTGGGATCCTGGAACAACAACAAAAAAGGACAGGTAAAAACAAAGGAAATTTGAATAAACTATGAGAATAATAATAATAATGTATCATTATTGGTTCATTTAATTATAACAAGTGTACCATACTAATAAAGAAATTAGTCATAGGGGAAACTGGGTGCAGGGTATATGGAAACTTTGTATTATCTTCTCAATCTTTCTGTTCATCTAAAATTGTTCTTCAAAGTAATGTCTAATGTAGTTAGCTGTGGATACAATGACTCTTGAGAGTGTGTGTCTCCTCCTTTGGGGAGAGGGTGAAATCTTTGTATAAAAGGTAGCAGCATCTTATTAGATGGAAACAGAGTTGTGTTTTGGTTTCTCCAATGTTCAAATCTATGTGGAAAGATAAATATGGAAGCTGAGTATAAAAATGGGTGGACTGTGCTAGTTTAATGCTTCATCTTTATCATCATCATTTAATGTTTCATCTCCAAATGCATCCTTTGCCCTGTTTTGTGATCTTGACCCTGTAAACATCTCTCATTTGTCACTTGATGCAATGTTAGGCTTTGCTGAGAGAAGGTGGTGGAGGGATGCTGCGAGGCAAGAGCCGCAAGAAGGCACGTCACTTCCATTTTCCAGTTTTCCTTTCTATTCACTGAGCACAGGAGTCAATGGGTTGGTGTGTGGGATAGTACAGTTTCACTTTAGCCGCCCTGACTGACCAGCTCCAGCTTTGCACTCAGTCCCCCTCTGCTCGCCTGGCAGCCAATTCCACTGCAGTTCCAGCTTCACCCCTAGATAAAAAACCAGCTCCAGCCTTCGGTATTTTGTGGCCATGCTGGGCCACTTCTATGCACCAGCCCTGGCCCATGCCTTTTCGTAAGGGACCAGATATCGGCCAGCCAGATTCTGGCTCATGTTGCCTGAGGCCAGCTGGTATTACACAGTCCCCCCTTGGAGACTACATCTTTTCCTTTCTGAACCATTCATTCATTTATTCATTCATTTATTGATCATTTGCTAGGTGCCAGGCAGTTCTAATAAACATTTGTGTACGCACAATCAAAACCAAAAATCAGTGCTTTAATCACAAGTTTGGCAGAGCTACAAAAAATGTGCCATTTTACAAGTCACTTATGCTAAAGTCAGAACCATGAAAGGGAAGGAATGGGAACATTGGACCTGGGACAGGGGTGTTTATGTCAAAGTGTCTCTGATATTTGAACCTCCACATTTTCCAGATTCCAGGCCAGCAGAGAGAGGAGTTTTCTCATGCTACAGAACAACTGCCCCTTGCAAACAATTGATCTGAGGTTGATGCTTGGCAGGGTGTTAAGCTTGTCCTCATCAGGATCTGCTTCTTTGACCTCTCATTGCCTCCACACCAGTAACCAAGATAAGGTCTCACCATAGTTTCACCAGAGAAATTCAGTTTCTGCCCTGAGAGGAAACAGACTATTCACTGAAGGACTTGCGGGACCTGGGTAGTATGCACTGGCATGATCCAGGGGAAGATGTGTGAAGATGGATTTTGAGAGTGTTGGGTGGAGGACAGTACAAGAAGGTAGAGTAGGAGAGAAGTGGCATGGGTGTATTCTTCAAATCAGGATTTAACATCTTGGCAAGAACACTTAGGAATGACATGCTGTATGCATTCTTATTAAGTTTTAATACTAGGCTTCTAACATCTTTACAAGGATTGGTCAAACATTAGACTAGATTTGTATTCTTTGAGAATATGGGAAGGCCTCCATCTAATAGCCTTAGGTCATAATCAGTCATTGCACCATGTAGTTCACACCGAACTGAATGAAAGAAAAGATAATATTTCAAGAAGAATAAATATGTCAGCTGTCATGTACAAAGTCATGAGCACTATCAAGATACTACAAATCTAGTCCCCAAATATGAGGTTAATTATGGCATGCACCTTTGGGATGGATGCAAAGAGTTTGAAGTCACGACCAAATCAATTGGTCCTTAGCAGGAGGATGTAGATGTCTTAGATATGGGATGTCATGTTTGTTAGGATTGAAGATGAATATTTCTTTTTTTTTTTTTTTAAAGATTTTATTTATTTATTTGAGACAGAGAGAATGAGAGAGAGAGAGCACATGAGAGGGGGGAGGGTAAGAGGCAGAAGCAGGCTCCCTGCCGAGCAGGGAGCCCGATGCGGGACTCGATCCAGGGACCCCAGGATCATGATCTGAGCCGAAGGCAGTCGCTTAACCAACTGAGCCACCCAGGCGCCCTGAAGATGAATATTTCTGTGATGAGGTCGCAATGGCTTCCTATGATCTTTCAATCTTTGTATTAGCAAAATTACCATGTCAGTTAATAGAATATAGTCAAGCTATTTTAAATAACTTTATTCTTAAAATTAACACACTCTTATTAGAAATGCTTTGGTATCAGTACAATAAAAATATGCTGGTTTTTCCCCCCGCACTGAATTGTGTCAAGTAACTGGAAAAGTTAAGCATTTGTTCTTCCTAGCTTTTTTGGGATTTTTTCACAAATGATGACTACTGCTTATTCACATGGCTTAATATGGCTATAATTATAATTTTTGGAGTCTCAGGAAAAAAGAAACAAAATACCCAGAAGAGAAGTTGGCAAATGTTTCTTAGTTTCTTCTCCAAAGGATGTTTAGGTAGATGATACACCTCTCAGATAACTTTTTTCCCCAGTTTTGCCATTCTCATCCTTAAAGCTGAAAATTAAAAAAAAAAAATAGAGAGTTATAAAAAAAGAGCTTTAGTTTTCACTCTAAATGACCATTTCATAGAATGCAGGAAAGTTTGAAACATACCTCAGATGATTTTATCCAACAATGTGAGCATTGTTTTAGTAGCACAAAAAGATAGTAGAAATAATAAGCTATGGTTAACTAGGGCTGAAGCAGGTTCAGAACTAGAAGGAACCTATTTCTATAAAGGTTAGAAAAATTAGTAGGGCAAACATAGCATAAGTTGAGTAAATATAGGATTAGTGTGCAATTTCACTATTAGCCTTAGATAAATTCTATACATCAATGACCATGTTTTGTGCCTATTTCTGAGCTATGTATTACTAAAAATAAAAAAGGCATTGACATAAACTTAATTCATGGTTGAGTTATAATTTAAGTCATCAAACATGGTTATCCCAGGGGACTCCATCCTTGGATATAGAATGACAAAAACATATTTCTTTGAGTGAAAAAATGTGATCCAGTTATTAAGAGTTGGAGTAATTATAAAATTATGTCTTTGTCAGGATATGTTATAAGTATACTTTCAAATATATCTTTTGAGCATATTCCACTGCTAATGATAAATATGATGTAGAAACCATTTTTTAAAATGTAGATTTAGAATTCATAACACTCCTCCAGTGTCCTGGTATCATGCCCTTAATACTTAGGCCTTCAGAGTATAGCTGCCTTGGTCATGTTCCAAAAGTTGAAAGCTGCTTTCAAGGCACTGATCATTGTATTCATATGTCAATATGGCCCAAGAGCCAGCTATTTAACTGATTGCAAGATTTCATTTAATGTAAAAAATAAAAAAAGGGAAGGCTTGTTCTCTCATTTTCCAGCCATATAATTCGTTGTCTTTTAACAAATGAAATGACCCCATCTCTAAGGAGCTCTTTTGCATACATATGAGAAGAGATGGGGGAATCCAATACTGTAACGAGACTATGATCATTTTTTTTTTTTTTTTGTTATTCTACTTATGTGAAATGTTTTCATTTAAATGAAGTCAAGGAACGTTCTTTCCTGTGGAATCTTATGGGGAATGGTCATTTCTAATGTCAGGGTCAAGAATATTTCCTTGAGGGATGCCTGGGTGGCTCAGTTAGTTAAGAATTGCCTTTGGCTCAGGTCATGATCCCAGGGTCCTGGGATCGAGTCCTGCATCGGGCTCCTTGCTCATCGTGGAGCCTGCTTCTCCCTCTCCCTCTGCCTGCCCCCCCCCCGCTTTCTCATCTTCTCTCTCTCACTCTCTTTCAAATAAATAAAATATTAAAACAAAAGATTTATTAAAAAAAGAATATTTCCTTGAATTTAGGACCAGCTGAGAGAATTTTCTTTACTCTGTAGCCAAGAGGATGGCCTCTATTGCTGGGGATGTTGGATGGTGAAGCCTGAGGAGAGGACCGTAATTCCACAGTAGGAGGTGAAATGAAGGCAGAAGGGAAGGCTTTATATTTTCTACTCTTGGATTTTATAGACCTCTACCTTGGCCATACCAAAAAAGAGGGTAGGGGAAAAGTCCATTTTAAGGGACTTTTTAAAGGTCTCTTTTAAGGCAGGGACAAAGTCTTCCTCCTTACAGTTATTCCTCAATTTGAGATTCAGTAAATCAGGCACAGCCTTTGTGCTATGGACAATTCAATGAAGTTCTTGAAGGACACCTTAGATGTGCACATCCTCAGGAGTGAGGGAATGCAGTAGCTCACTGTCCCATTTCTTAAGGGAAAAAATGAATTCTAGGTTGTTAGAGTCTGCTATTTTTTTTTCTTTAGGCCTATGGCAAGTAGATGGTGTGAATTTCAAGTAGGCACGTGGGGTCTGAGCATGTTGGCAATAGGAGGGTGTAGCAGATAAAATACCTGGGCCATCAGTCTTCTTTTTATTTCTCCTTTCTGCTCTTTTCTGATCTTTACCTCCTCCCCCTATAGCAATTCAGACACATAGTTTTGGCTGGTTGAACTTGGTGGAAGAGAACTTGCCTCCTTACTCTCAGTATTCCTTGGCTCCTAATGATTGCCACAGGTTGGCAATCTTGACACCAATAGCATGTGAATCCCTCGGAGCTGAGGTTCCCTGCCTCTATCATCCTGAAATGCTGCTGACATATCTAAGAGGGTGAATAGAGCTAGAAGGAATACAAGAGTAGGTTGGTGAGGACTAACTACAAAAGAAAGCCAGCTGCCTAGTTGGTGGGAATAGTAGTGGAGTTCCAGTAAAAGCTTACTGGGGCCACTCATTGGTGGATGTGCCTGGCATTGAGTTATCCTTTAGAACACGACCCTGTTATATTTACATTAGCAGATGGACATAACTTCGCTGAATTTTCTTGTCATGTCTTTACCTATTCAAAGGTTTTGACTAAGACATCTGGACTTCCAGGCTCCATTTTTCCACCTCTATCTCCCTCCTTTGTGTTCTTTTCCAAGTTCAAAATTGCTCTTAGATAAGGCTCTCATAACAACATTTACACTGAGAGACTAATAATTCTTATTATGCCTACCAAGAATATTTTAGCGGGGGACCTATACCATGAATAAGGGAATTTATTGAAATGATGGATTTTCAAGTATCAAAAAGCATTTTTGGGGTGTTGGGGGAAACACTCAACCTACGTGGTGCTTGTGAAATTGAACTGCACAGGTGGCTATATGTTCTATGAATATGGATGCCTCCTGAGGATGAGGTCATATGTCAATATGATATGCTTATTTAAAAAACCCATTAGAAAAGTATCAGCTCTGTAATCCATGCACTGAATTGGGAAACAGGAATGTAAAACAATATCATGATGGAAGGCAAGGAATTTGGGGCAGTCTGTTTATAATATGCTTCGACTGATAGTATGGAACTTTGTATTGTTACTTTGTCTGGAAAAGGTCTTCCTGTTTTCATTATTTTAGTTCAGTGGCATGATTAGTGTTGTCTGGAAATGTTAGTCACTTCCTGTCTTTTTCTATGGGGTAAATGTGTTGACATGGGTAAGGGAGAAGGAATAAGGGCATGTGGGGGGAGGTGGCTAACATCCAAGTTCAAAAATGGAAGGCTTTATGATGGGTAATGTTACTGCTCTTGACCATAATCAGTGTGTCTCTCTTTTCTAGGTCTACTGTGTCGTTGTTTTAAAAACGAACTTAAGATGCAAAATTTGATCAGCAAACAAAATTCATTCTCAAAACGGAAAGGGATGTTTAGTTTTAGCAGGTTTTCATTGTGGGGACACATCACTCAACTCTGATTGAGGAAGATAACCGTACACTTACCAAAAGGTTAGAAATTCTTCAGATAATTAAAATTTCAGTGTATCCCTGATTTAACTATTTAAAAGGATGGAAGAAGTCCATTTCATTGTATTATTGGCAGCCCCAAATTGGGCTTATGGGTTGCAGAAGAACCCTTCCTGAATTGTGCAAGTACTACCACACTTCTATAGAAGTATCAAGTTCTGCTTGATGAATTAGCTGGGACTTAATAGTTATTACTTTTTAACAAGAATCCTTCCATTAGAAACATTTAAAATTTACCTTCACATTCACACACCTAGAACCTATATGTCTGGGTAATTTGATGTAGGTCTTTAGCTAAGGTTAAGTACAGCTATTATAATTGATTTTGTCAGATTCTTATTTATTTTTTTGTAAGTGAGGAGTAGAATACAATATTCAAGTGATAATAAGGAATTTAAGTTGGTGAGCTATCACTTTTATAGAAAAAATGTATTTTCCATTTAAAGCTAAAAAAGCTAGATAAGCTATAAAACTATAGAGAATGAGAAATGTAAATATATAGGAAATAGAAAAATAATTGTTAAGTTCAGGAAGACTATGGAAAGGTAGATGTTCTGTTTGACATTCTGATGTTCTGTTTGACAATTGACATTCTGTTTTAAAATGTAGAAAAATTAAGGAAATAAGTTAAACTATAAAAGTACAGAGAAACAAGATATAGCAAAGTAATAAAATATCACACTGAAAATAAAATTTGTTTCTTGTTTTTTCTTGCAAAATTAAGGCAACTTGTTAACTTAGATAAGAAGTTTAAATAACAGAGAAGCACAAACAAGTAGCTGGCATCAGTTTCTGGTGGGAAAAGACATGATGTAGATGATCCAACATATTAGTGATCCAAATACATTCACAAACAGTACCACACTGTGACAGAAGACAAATTTCAAGTTTCTTAGGTCAACCAATGCACTATCCAAATAAGGCAACAATTGTTTCTTCATTTTATCTTTCAAAGTGACTTAATCACTTTAGTTATGGCGACAATAATTCAGGTCAGCATGAATTAAAAAAAACAAAAACAAAAAAACCCTTAGTGTGTATTAGTTCTATGAGGCGGTCAAAAAAGCTGAAAGCAAGAGGGTGTGTTAACAACGCAAAAGGAAGATAGTCACATGATTAAACAGCAGTGGCAAGCCTTGTTTTTCTCATTACCTGTTAAGGATGGGTCCTCAGTCCCATCACCGGCCATCTGAACGTCAAGCGGAGAATGTTGAACTGGCTTGCCTAAGTTTTCTTCTTGCTCTTTCCGGGATATGGAATTTTTGTGGGGAGATTTGTGGTTTGTGTTTTCATAGGGATTAACTTCTGATCTCTTTCTAGGAAGAGGTGTTGGCATGGCAGGCTGGTAAACCGGACTGTAGGGAGCTACGGGATGGTAGGATGGTTTCTCAGCTTCCCCTTCACCCTCCTCCTCATCATCAATCACAACCAGCTCAGCATGGATGATCCCATCATACCCTGTCAGAAGCTTCTTTTCTTCTTCATTGTCTTCTGCCTGCTGATACCCCATGAAAATCATCGTCACAGGTTCTGAATCAGTCATATCAGAAGGCAGGGAATGAACGATATTGTATCTAATATCTTCCTCATCCTCCTTACAAGCAGGAGAAGAATCCTGGTGTTTTGACTTCCCAGCTAGTGATTCACTGGGACTCAGTCTTGCCTTTGGAGAGGCCACATATTTGTCCTGCATCGCACTGGGTTCTTCCCAAGGAGTCATCAGCCTCTTTTGTAGGCTGTGGGGCATCTCCTCAGCTTGCTGAGTCATTGATCGGGGTTGAGGTATGGGCCGAACGGGGCTGACATGATTGAAGCTCTTGTCCCTCCCCTCTGAAAGCCCATTGTCCAGATTGTGTATGGATTCATTTATATCATTACCTAGTCCATTAGCTTTCATCTTTATCCTTTCTTGAAAGTTTGGTCCAGGAGTTACCTTCTCCCTCTGTGGTGTTGTAGGTCTGCAAAATGGATTGGCATAGACAGGCTCATGATACTCTGTTGGGGATTTAGAGTTTCTCTCGGAGGCTTGTCTCAAAAGTTCCTCCACCTCAACGGGGGCCAGGCCATCCGTGCCATTATACGCCGCGCCGCGAGTAGAGCTGACTGCATACACTGACTTGTGCCCGTCGTCGTAAACTTTTATTCCTGTACCTTTAAAGTCATCTGAGGGGAGAGGTATTGAAGACAGGACTGTACTTTCTCCAGTTTTCAAGTCTTTTTCAACTTGAATTTCCATGGCATACAAAGCTGTTGAGAGAGAAATTTGATCTTTGATTTAGTTAAAATTTTCTCAAGCAGCCTGCTTTCACAGTGATTTTTATGCTAAGGATACTCTTTGATATTCTTTTCTGTGAGATTCTGTTCTTAAAGCTTTTGACTTCATTCCTTAGTTGTATAATGGCCAACAGGGTAATGACAGAGGTTTTTATGCAAGGATGCATGGGATGACTGAAAAATGGGATTGAAAAGCTGGTTGGAGAAGAGAAGCTGATGATTCCAAACAGAAAGGATCTTCACTGGGAAACCACAAAATATTCCATTTGTTTTTTTTTTTTTAAAGATTTTATTTATTTATTTTAGAGACAGAGCACAAGAGGGGGGAGCAGGAGACGGAGAAGCAGACTCCCTGCTGAGCAGGGAGCCCGATGCAGGACTCGATCCTGGGACTCCAGGATCATGACCTGAGCCGAAGGCAGTCGCTTAACCAACTGAGCCACCCAGGAGCCCCCAAAATATTCTATTTGTAACTAATAAATCTGACAAGACGGATTATACTCTTATGTTATGCAATGGGAGGAATCAGACCTCTTTGTCAGTTAGGAGCAATATATTGTGCTAGGCACTGCAGCAGGTAAAAGGCCTAGCACAGTATATTTCATTCAGTTACATCCTTGCTGTGCGGGCCAGCAGCCTGCTGAAATTATAGAGGAGTGTTCTAAAGTTTCCACAGCAGGGAGCTTGTTTAAATGTAGAACTGCTATTGAAGAGGGAGGAGGGAGGCTAGAATCACATGCTTCTCCTTCTGCCTTCTTTTTCTGGTTCTTTCACTCCAATTTTCAAGTAGGGGGAAAAAATAGAGCAATATCAGCTGAACTGGAAACAATTGAACCGGAGAGCGCTGGGTGGTTGAGCTCTGCTTCCCGGCCCAGGCAAATTCTTTAGGAGTTTTAAGAGCTAATAGGAATCTGGGCCAAGTAAGAATGGAGCTTGCTTCTGTTGTGACCTCCCACGTCCTTTTTTGGACCCATCTTGGATTCCATACATCCTCCTCAGTAGCCTGGTTGTTCTTTGCCTTCCCTGTCTACCCAACTAAAACTGCAAACTCCCCACCCCCACCCCCATCCCCACTCTCCCTGTCCTCCTCCTCTGCTTTAGTCTTTAGTATTTTCACACCTTCATATGATATATTTTATGTATTTACTTAATTTTTGGTCCATTTTCTCCTTTAGAATGTCAGCTCCAAGAGGGCAGAGATTATTGCTGTTTTATTCACTCTTGGATTCCTACTGCAAGAACTGAGCTTGCCATGTAGTACGGGGTCACTAAATACTTGTTGAATTTTTTTTTTTTTTAAGATTTTATTTATTTGACAGAGAGAGACAGCGAGAGAGGGAACACAAGCAGGGGGAGTGGGAGAGGGAGAAGCAGTTTTCCCGCGGAGCAGGGAGCCTGATGCGGGGCTCGATCCCAGGACCCTGGGACCATGACCTGAGACGAAGGTAGACGCTTAACCATCTGAGCCACCCAGGTGCCCTACTTGTTGAATATTTAAGTGAATAACTGCTCCCTGCTTATAGAGTGTGGTTTCCTTTTCTAGTCTAAACTTCAAAGGTTCCCTCTCTGCCCGCAGGCAAGCCTTCATTTTGTCCGGAGGCTTTGAAGCATAAGTTTTATGAAAATCATTCCCACATGGGGGTAAATCATGTCTAAACTTCCCCAGGGGATATTTTTATTTTCATAATGGATCTTAGTAACCCAAGAGAGTGTCTACTAGGTGGAGTACTTGGGGAGAGAGATTTTTGAGCAGGGGAGCTTTGCTTTTAAGAGTTTGTCTCTTTCAAGCCTTTACCTTCTTTGTCTCTACCTAGTTTGCATAAGTACTGTAACCCCCTTATCCTTATCAATGCAAGTGACTCAAATACCTCTTGGAACTTTGTAAAATGGACCATTGATTCACCTGAAGCATCGGATGTCTTAGCAGGTTGTTAATGTCTGACATTGTAAAATCTGAATTTGAGAACCTGCCTTTGGATACAGATTTTTCATATACCTTTTCTGTTTTGTTCATCATCTTCTATTCCTTCATATCTGTCCTTCCTTAATCTGGAAGGCACGTAGGATTTTGGAAGGTCAGGGATATTAGCATAGATGTCTTCGATTGACTCTGTAAAATTAATATTAATTCAAAAATACATTTAGGATAATTTATAACAATGGAAAATTTTCTGTGGGTTTATTAAAAAATATCATAGTTAGACATAGAATAGACTGCTTGAAAACATACCTTCGGATCTTTCTTCCTTTTCCACTTTCACAGACTATAAGAAAAAATAATTCTCTATGATTAATACAGCTTAAAACATAAATTCTAAATGCGGATATAGTTTAAAGAAGTATATACTATTTGTGGACTCATTCTAGGAGGAGCTCATAGTTTTACATGTTAATGCTCACCCTTATTATGTCTTCTGTTGTCCTCTCAACTGATTTTAGTTTCTTTAAAATTGCCTCTTCATTAGTTGAGATTTGCAGCTCAGCCTTTTCAAGATCTTGGATCTCTTTCTCAAGTCTGACAACAGAAAGATATGCTTTTCATTGCTTAAAGTAGTACAAATGCAGAGTTCCCAAATATATTTTCTCCATATATCACTTTTCTTGGAATATTGCTTGTAAATATCCAGATACTTTTTAAGAACATAGCATCACACTAATCACATTTAATACATAGAAGGCACCTAACACCTGACTTTGATTTAACAATCTTCATTCAAGTTAAAACAAAAATTTTTTTTTGACAAAAGGAATTCTTAGGTAAAGTATTTTAGCCTTGCCTCATTTTCTTCATTGCAATTACTAATGTTATTTCCAAATAATTAGAGAAATTTCTTTTATAAAGAGACTTAAGTTTAAAGCTGAACCAAAAAGAATGGTTCATCAGTAGTTACTACATAGCTCACCAATTTTTCTTACCCAAGTCTCCATATAAATTATTGGAGAAAGCAATATAATTATTTTTTTCTAACCAATCAACACTTTATAAGATTATAATGTTTAGACTTAATTTAATAATCAGAACTATCACTTCAAAACCCTGTATATCCTATCATTGAAAATGACACTTCATTTTAATTTCACAGTGTCCTAGGAGTTGTGCCTTATTATAGTGAGTAGGGTAGAGAGATGGGAAATGGACAAAACCTAGGATAGTGGCCTCAGCTGCTGCTGTTTATAGAGACTACATTTTCTAGAAAGAAAAAAAAAAAAGGCACACATGGCCTGCTGAAGTGTAAGGGAACTTATAAAGACAAAGAGACAGATATTTGAAATTGGACTGTCGCAAATATTCTGAGCTGGAATCTTGACCAGAGTGCAGTTGCATTTCAGATTCAAGTTAACATCAGGGTGTGGTGTCATGACTTCTGTCCTGTATAAACACATACAGGCATTGGCACTCATGCAGTTAATAAAGCTGACCCTTGGCTGCCACGAAATATGCGTGGTGTCTCAGCCAAATACCCTAAACTCTAAAGTCAGCTGCCTCTGGGGATGGCTGATTAGGTAAAGCAACTAGTCTAGGAGGTGACAGCCATGGGTATTTGCATCTGTTATGATAATTGTCAGTTTTTTTGGCTTCCTTCTTTAAGATGATTATGGATCTGACAGCTCAAAAATCTTGTGCTATTGTCACAATAATAATAGCCCAAGATATGGTCTGCTTGACTATTCTCCTACTCATTGCTACAGTTTCAAAGTTCTGACTTTTCTGCTGCCTCTGGCCATTGCTGGTTGGCTATTTGTAGCTAAGGAAGTTTTCTCACATATCATAGAACTCCAGGTAAAATGTAGTACTTTTGTTTTCTTAGAAGTTACTGAGGTATGATTGTCATCCTATAGATCAATGGAACAGAATAGAGAACCCAGAAATGGACTCTCAACTTTATGGTCAACTAATCTTCGACAAAGCAGGAAAGACTATCCAATGGAAAAAAAGACAGTCTCTTCAACAAATGATGTTGGGAAAATTCGACAGCCACATGTAGAAGAATGAAACTGGGTCATTTTCTTATACTGTACACAAAGATAAACTCAAAATGGATGAAAGACCTAAATGTGAGACAGCAATCCATCAAAATCCTAGAGAGGAACACAGGCAGCAACCTCTTTGACATCAGCTACAGCAACTTCTTGCTAGACACTTCTCCAAAGACAAGGGAAACAAAAGCAAAAATGAACTTTTGGGACTTCATCAAGATAAAAAGCTTTGGCACAGCAAAGGAAACAGACAACAAAACCAAAGGACAACCTATAGAATGGGAGAAGATATTTGCAAATGTCATATCAAATAAAGGGCTAGTATCCAAAATCTATAAAGAACTTATCAAACTCAACACCCAAAAAACAAATAATCCAGTCAAGAAATGGGCAGAAGACATTCACAGACATTTCTCCAAAGAAGACATCCAAATAGCCAACAGACATACGAAAAAATGTTCAACATCGCTCGGCATCGGGGAAGTCCAAATCAAAACCTCAATGAGATATCACCTCACACCAGTCAGAATGGCTAAAATTAACAAGTCAGGAAACAACAGGTGTTGGCGGGGATGTGGAGAAAGGGGAACCCTTCTACACTGTTGGTGGGAATGCAAGCTGGTGCAGCCACTCTGGAAAACAGTTTGGAGGTTCCTCAAGAAGTTAAAAATAGAGCTATCCTATGGCCCAGCAATTGCACTACTAGCTATTTACCACAAAGATACAAATGTAGTGATCTGAAGGGGCACCTGTACCCCAATGTTTTTAGTAGCAATGTCCACAATAGCCAAACTATGGAAAGAACCCAGATATCCACTGACAGATGGATGGATAAAGAAGATGTGGTAGATATATACATATATATATAATTGAATATTACTCGGCCATCCAAAAAGATGAAATCTCACCATTTACATTAATGGGGATGGAACTGGAAGGTATTATGCTAAGCAAAATAAGTCAGAGAAAGACAATTATCATATGGTTTCACTCATATGTGGAATTTAAGAAACAAAGCAGAGGATCATAGGGGAAGGGAGGGGAAAACAAAATAAGACGAAATCATAGAGGGAGACAAGCCATAAGAGACTCTTAACTATAGGAAACAAACTGAAGGTTGCAAGATGGAAATGGGGGAGGGGGATAGGATAACTGGGTGAAGGAGGGCACGTGATGTCATGAGCACTGGGTGTTACATGCAACAGATGAATAACTGAACTCTACATTAGAAACTAATGATACACTACATCTATATGTTAACTAACTGAATTTAAATAAGTTAAAAAAAACCTATCTCCATCCATGATAGCACATTTGCCCATCAGTAGAGTTGTGGGGATATATGTTGGTTGGTAGAATGGAAAGGTCTATACTAAACATGATAGATCTGGATTATTCTGTTTCGGCTATTCACTACTTGTGAGAACCAATTCCTTTAACCTTCCCGAATCTCAGTTTTGTAACATGTACAATGAAAATATGGTACCTGCCTTACTATGCAGAAATTTGGTGAAGCTAAGAAGAGGTGATGTATATGAAAGCACATCAAACGTGGTTGATATCAGATGTAAGTATTATTTTGGTATTAAAGGTTTTCTGCCATATGCTGTGTCTCTTTCTCCCTCTACACCTTGTCTCACAGGGTCCTTTACCCAATAGCATGTTTGAGACAGTCTAATGAGGAGCCTTTGAATAGAAAATGAGGGTGTTCAAATCATTGCTGCAAGCAGCTCTTGGACTGCAGGATTCACCTGTGGAATCAGATGGACCTGGGTTTAAATACTGGTTCATCTTCCAACTTCCTGTGTGACCCTAGGCAAGTCAGCAGACCTTACTAAGCTCATTCATTCATTCAGAAAGATTTGTTTAGCATCTATTTTGTACCAGGCACAATTCTATCTACTAAGGATATAATAGTAAACAAAACAAATTCCCTGCCCTCATGGAGTTTACATTCTAGGAGAGGACACAGACAATACACTAATAGAGGGGCTGGCAACCTTTTCTTTCTTTTTTTTTTTTTAAAGATTTTTTTTATTTATTTATTTGAGAGAGAGAGAATGAGAGAGAGCACATGAGAGGGGGGAGGGTCAGAGGGAGAAGCAGACTCCCTGCCGAGCAGGGAGCCCTTTGCGGGACTCGATCCAGGGACTCCAGGATCATGACCTGAGCCGAAGGCAGTCGCTTAACCAACTGAGCCACCCAGGCGCCCGGGCTGGCAACCTTTTCTATAAAGGGCCAGATAGTAAATACCTTAGGCTTTGCAGGCTACATACAATTCCTGTTGCATATTCATCTTTTTTTGGTTTGTTTTCCTTTTTATATCCCTTAAGTAATAAAAAACCATTCCTAGCTTGTGGCTATACAGAAATAGGCCAGGGCTAAATTTTGTCCTGGGCCATAGTTTGCCAACTCCTGCAAATGTACATACATATTTACATACATATGTACATATATATATTTGTTTATTGTATATATATCTGTTCACACACACACATTTATTTATGAAGAAAAATATTTCCACGAAAAAGTAGGATAAGGGCTATAACCAGAAGGAAAATGGGATGAAGAGTGCCTGGGGAGGGGACACTGTTCGCACAGTGTGGTCAGGGAGAGGCTAACTAATAAAGTGTCATTTGAGCAGAGACATGAAAGAAGCGAGAGAAGGATATGTGAGGGTTTCAGGGGAAGTGCGCTTCCAAGAGAGGGAAGAGTAACTACAAAACTCAAAGTAAGAGCACAGGGAGTAAGGAGGAGAGTGGTGAGGAATGAAGTCAGAGAGGTGGCAGATCATATGAGGCCTAATGCATGGTGAGGTCTTTGCGGAACCATGGGGAGTTCTGAGCAGAGGACAAACAGGTTATGACCTGAAATTTAGCCAGTTACATTGGCTGCTGTGTGAAGAATAGACAGGGGCTGGGTGAAGGGAGAAACATGGAGGTCAGTTGTCATACTTCACATGGAGGTGGCTTATTCAAGATGGTTGCTGGTAGAAGGGTGAGAAGTGATAAGATTCTGGAAATATTTTGAAGGAAGAGTTGCCAGGATTTGTTGATACATTACATGTGGGGTGTGAGAGAAAGAGAGATGTCAAGTGTGATTCCAGTGTTTGTGAATAATTGGAAAGATGTGAACACAAAGACAGAAATCTGGGAGGGAGAAGAAGGGAGATTGGTGGGGGATGTGGTTACTTCAAGACAGTCAATGGTGATGTTGAGAAAACAGCTAGATATAAAAGTCAGGAGCTCAGAGAAGTTTGGATTTTAATATAAATTTGGGAGTTGGTGGGGTGCCTGGGTGGCTCAGTCTGTTAAGTGCTGCCTTCGGCTTGGGTCATGATCCCAGGGTCCTGGGATCAAGTTCCACATCAGGCTCCCTGCTCAGCAGGAGTCTGCTTCTCCCTCTCCCTCTGCCCCTCTCTTGTGCTCACTCTCTGAAATAAATAAATAAAATCTTAAAAAAAATAAATTTGGGAGTTGGTATTTATAACCATAGGCATGGGTAAGATTTCCTAGAAAGTCAGGGCTTCCAAGGATGGAATCCTGGAGCAATTAAACATTTAGAAATCTGGGCAATGTTACGACTTCACAGGGTATAATAAAGATTAAAAGAAATAGCAAGCATTCAGCAAATGCTAGTTTCCTCCTGTTTCTGCCCCTTTCTATAGCTGGGGCACAGAGACAGATTCTGGATCTGTTTGGCCAATTACATCTCAGGAACTTAGAAATGCACTGGTATTTGTAGTTGTTTTCCTCTGTAGAGAGGCCCATGGGTAATGTAAGGCCATATGATTCTCATGGATGTCTTTAGACTAATATGGTAAGAGTATGAGGTTGAAAGCCTGCTAACCTCATCAAAGTATCTGCTAATGAATGTTTTTGAAGGTTTTCAAGTCACTGGGTACATGACGCATTAATATGAGTCAGATGACACATCAGGAATGTTTATGAAAACCAAACAGAAACAAACAAACACACTCTTTCTGTTCTTTATTATTTAGTTAGAGCCAACTGTCAGTTAAATAGGATAATACGGAAGTCTTTTGGTGCTAATTACTTAGAGTCACAGACCTCTACAGGAAATGCTTACTGATATAGACCATTTCCTAAAATTCTCACTTCAATGCAAAACGCTATATCCCATTTTTATATGTTGATTTGCTACTTCTGTATATTATTTGTGGACAATATAAATAACCTCAAAAGATAAATGTTAGAGATTTGTTGTTCTAGAAAAGCTTTTTGACAGCTCAGAATGCCAGTGGAAGTGATGGGAAACCCAGAAAAGAGTAACAGAGCAGGGACCTGGCTTCTGCCCCCCTCCCTCTCACAGGGTCGGAACTCAGAGGTGAAGGCACTATGGTAGTCCAGCAATGGAAGAAGAGGAGGTCTAATGAGCTCCACACTAGGTAATGCGCCAAGTTTTTGAGGATTGTCTGTTCTTAAGGAACATAAAACAAAAATTGCAGGGCCCCTGGGTGGCTCAGTCGGTTAAGCGGCTGCCTTCAGCTCAGGTCATGATCCCAGGGTCCTGGGATCGAACCCCACATCGGGCTCCCTGCTCGGCGGGAAGTCTGCTTCTCCCTCTGCCTGCCACGCCCCCTGTTCATGCTCTCTCTCTCTCTCTGACAAATAAATAAGTAAAATCTTAAAAAAACAAAACAAAACCCCCAAAATTGCAACTGGAATGTAGGCACTATTTTTGTATATATAGCACAGTGGGTCTCAACTGACAGCGATTTCCCCCTGAGGACATCTGGCAAAGCTGGAGACATGTTGGTTGTCACAACTTGAAGACTTGCTTCTGGCATCTAGTTGGCGGACGCCAGGGATGCTGCTGAACATCCTAGGAGGCACGGAACTGTCCCCCACGACAGACTTCTTTGGTCCAAAATGTCAATGGTGCTGAGGTTGAGAGAGCCTAAAACAGTGCTTGGTATGATAGGTGGTTGATACATGCTTCATAAGGGATTTTTAAAATATCCATCTCTCTGATATTTTTATTTTTTCCTCATTATTTCTCTTTTCCATGTAGCTATCAATGGAATTCAAACTATTATTTGTTGACTAGAATTTGACCAGCCTTATTTTTATTTAAAATTACCATTTGGGTTAACTTCCTTCTCAAATTTCTCTGTATCTGTATCTATCTGTGCATTTATTGATTTTTTTCTGGCTCAGTGACCATTCATAGTGAAGTGGTTACTCAACCCCGATTCAGGGTTGTAAGCTCAAAAAAATTCAAGGCTTACATTAGGGATTCATATCTAATCCTTTTCCAAAAGTTTTGGGTAGAGAGAAAAATTAGGAAGTATAAATGAAGTACTGGGGAAATATATGTGTGTGTGTGTATATATATATATATATATACATGCATGTGTGTACATATATTTGTACACTCATCCATATTATACATACATAAACCACTTATGTGTGTATATATAAAATTTTAGTTTTATATATATAAAAATGTTATTTTATATATATGTAAAACTCTTTTTTCACATGGAAAGCTTTTGGGGAGGTCACTAGGGGATAACTTTCTAACCTTCACCTGCTTATCTCTCAGCAGATGGGTTAGAATTTCCCTAAGTGCTGCCATGCCCATCTTTAGAAGGTATTACCTTTCTGAATGGGAATTGAACTCCTAGAAATGCTGATTCAGTTTGACAAGAAACAGGTGGAGGAGAAAGAGAAATATCCTTCTTGGTGCCTCCTGGACTGTTAGGCAGGGCCTGATGGATGAGTTAGCACCTCTCACGATTTCTGAGAGATGGTGGGAGGGCATCATGTGCCAATTTAGATAAGCAGAGTACATGAAAAAGGATTTGTAATGCTATCCATTATTGGAATCTTTCTTCTCTTTGCCTATTTGCTGGGGAAAAATAGGGTTATTTCAAGAGCTCCCTAGGTGAAAGCAGGTAGCTTTCATTTCATGCACTGTTCTAGTAATAACCTCCCTTAATCATCACGAGATAATGTCCCCAATCCAATTTCAACATGCAATTTTTTGTCTTAGAAAAAGGACAGCACATAAATGCTGGATGCGCCCAGAAGGGGTTATTTCAGAAGGCAATTTTTTCTGCTGCTAAGTGTTCATTTATCTCTTTCAGTTTTTGGTGGACTTAACAAGGACTAACAACCTAATGAAGTTTGCCATTGAGGCCAAAAAAGGCTGGAACTCAGGAGAGTTACATCCTACCTTCCATCATTTTATTTGCTAGCAATTATAACAGCCTTTAAAATGTATTGAGTATCTACACCATGCCAGGCATTGACCTAATTAGTCCTCCCAACAACCCCCTTGAGTACCACTATTAGTTCTATTTGACAGGTGAGCAAGCAGGGGGCTTAGACAGGCAACGGGTCTGGAGGCTTACAGGTAGCTTGTGGCAGGACAGAATTTGAAATCAAATCTTTGCCAACAGAGCCTGAGCTTTTAATCACTTTCTAATTAACCACTATGGGAACAAAACTTTAAAAAGTGGATTCTTATGAACTTAGACACAACATTCATTTTGCAGAGCAGTGTAAAAGGATTTCTTACTTCCTATCATAATAGAGAGAGAGAGAGAAGACTGACATCCTAGCTGGGGTCCACTCACATGTAACAGTGCTGACTCATTACATATAAAGGTAATATTTCTGTCCTGGCCTTCATTAGAGTTACTGTGTTATACTAGGAGTTTTTCTGCTTAGTGGACAGTCTGACCAGGATTAAAGTTAAGCCTTTCTTTCTTCCTTTCTTCCTTCCTTTCTACCTTCCTTCCTTCCTTCCTTCCTTCCTTCCTTCCTTCCTTCCTTCCTTCCTTCCTTCCTTCCTTCCTTCCTTCCTTTCTTTTCTTTCTTTCTTCTTTTTCTTTCTTTCTTTCTTTCTTTCTTTCTTTCTTTCTTTCTTTCTTTCTTTCTTTCTCTTTCTTTCTTTTCTTTCTTTCTCTTCTTTTCTTTGCTGCTTGAGTTTGGATTTTGGTAGATGTTCTTAGAACAGTTTCTTTCAGAGTTTGGGGTTTCTCTGAGCTATAGCCACTTTATAGAGAGCCTTTCTTTGTTCGGGCACAAAACTGTTCTTCAAAGTAAGAGAAGTTTTAGGTCTTAATTAAAAGCTGGCTGATGTAATTTGATTATAAAACTGTAGCTTGGAGGTAATCACTGATGCCATGTTTGAAATTAAGTTTATGACTGGCTTTAGCTGTATACTTTGAAAGGACTAATGACTTGTTTGCCTCTTGGGAGCCCATGCTCTCTTATTAAAAGCCAGGACTTCACCCAAAGAGGGCCCAATGATCATTTCTCTGGGATGGCCTGAATCAGCAGGACTTGATCCAGGCTGTGCCACCTCTGATTTACCTCTGAAACCAGTTGGTGGAAGTGCTAGGGCCATCTCACCAGCCCCACCCCAAGCAAGACAAGGAAGGATCTGGTTTCTTTTCAGACTCACAGGCTCTCAGAGTGTGTTTGCTTCCAGCAGGTGTTGAATTCAGCCCCGAGTGGTGAGCAGTTGTAATCTTTGACTCTTCTCTTGGGCTGCAGATTCTCTTTCCTTTCTTTCCCACTGAATCCTGGGAGAACAGGAGGTGGCTGGTGGCTTACCTACATTTTGTGATTTTTTTGTGGGCAGGGCTACTTTTTTTGTTTTCAGTTCTACCCATGGAAACAAGAAAGTGAGCCCAAAGTTAACCAAAGCTAATACACTTGGCTTACTTACTTAGCCCAACCAAGCTTCGGTTTTCTCATTTGGCGAATAAGAATAGTATTCACAAAAGGTTGTCTTGAGGAGGTAAATGAAGTCATGTTTGTAAGCCTCTAGCACGGGGTGTGACATGGAGGAATTAGTTGATAATGTAGTAGCTAGTCCTTTCTCTTCCTACTCTGCTAGGGAGGGGAAGACTATCTATGACAACTCCGATAAAAAAGAAAACCTACCACGTCCATTTGGGGATTTGATCTTCAACTTTAATATCAATGATTTTGGAGCAAGGGTGGGTGTTAATATAGCTTCAGGGACACACCTGTCTTTAAAACTACAGTTCTAGACGGAAAACCAGAATAGCACTCCAGCATTATTAGAATTTTCGTAATATTTTTGGGGATGGGGTCTATTTAACAAATGTGATCTATTTTATAAATGAGATAATATGCTAGTCTGTTTTGACAACCTGCTAATCTCCCCCTCACTCCAATCCATTTCTCCTGTTCTTTTTAGTAATAGAACTCCTTGAGTTTTATATCTCTTCCCAGCTACCCTGCCATTTCCCGGTCTCTTTTGCATTTAAATGGTGCCATGTGACTAAATTCTGGATAATAGGATATTAGCAGAAGTGACCTCTGCAATTTTCAGGTCATATCTTTAAAATAGAACTGTTTGCCCTCCATTTATACTCCCTTTCCTACACTGGAATGAGGATGTGGTAATGGCAAGCTGTCTTTGGCCATCCAACCATGGCCAAAGCAAAGCAACGGGACAGAAAGAAACAGGGTCTCTCTATCATTGATCATCTCATGGGACGTTGCTTCTCCTCTTCCCTTGAATGTCTGCCAGCTAGGATGGTTATGGGTGTGAGAGAAATCTTTTTGGATTTTTTGGAAAAATTATGGAATTTTTTATTATGGAATCTTTTAAAGCATCAAAGCCAGTGTGCTAACTATTTTATCGCCTTATGGAGATGAATCTTTGAGTCAACTATTGTCTGAGATTTTTCCATATTTTTTCTTTGATTTGCAAAATTACTCATTAGTATCTTGCATTTCCAGTAGTTAACCAGTAAAAATAGAAAAAGAAATCAGCTTTGTGCCTAGTGGTTAAGGAATTTACATGTTTCTAGATCATTTATCAAATCTGACATGGCTTATATTTACTATAGCTAGTTATTATTGAATGGCTAAGGTTTACAATGAAAAAGGAAAGACCTTTTTATTTATTTTTTAACCATAGTTTGGTTAAACGAATAGCTTTGGAATCACAACAGATACTATTGAGTATATGTAGCTGATGACTTTAATCAGGTAATCTTGACTGCAGTGTGTTGGTCATATGTAATGGGCAAATAAGTGATTACTAATGGATCAGAGGTTAAAGATACTTTGTTTTTATAGACAGTTTACTTCATGGTATTATCAAACTATATTTTCTCATAAAATTGAGAACATGCAGTCTAGTAGAAGGTGGGCTTTTTTGTGTTCTTTTTAAAAAACTAGGGGTCTGATGAATTTCATCGAACATTTGACACATGGCTTAAAAGCACTTACTGCATGTCAGGCACATTTTATTCACCAGGCTGAAATAAAAGTATATCAAAAACGATGAAGAATACTTGTATGCACAGGCATAGGACAAGAATTGCCCGATAAACAGCCTTTGCCAAAGGGCATGTGTATAATAAGGAAGATCTAACCCACCAGTGCAAACAATCACATGCTATGGGTAAGCATGCCAGAGAATTAAAGGGCATTTGGCATACAACAAACATTCAGTTTGCCCTGAGCCAGATCTTTTGCCTCTAATCCAGAGCATTTAAGAACAGGAGGAGCAGTACAACACAGAAGCTTCAAGAAAACAAGAGGCAGAGAGCTAGCCCAGAAGTGACATTGAAACAAGTGTCAGTCTGCTCTGATAACTGGGAGCAGAGCAGATGTTTAGAAAAGCTGAATAATTTATAGTTACATGTGAGCAGCTTTTGCATGGGTGAACCTCATCTCCTAATATAACTCGGTAAATATTAATAATTATCTCATGGGCAGATGATACTGATTTGAAAGTGCCATGTGGGCAGGTAAAGTTAGAAGATAATAATTTAGTAGAAAAGCACACCCTCTTAATCAGAATCATATTTTGTAAATTAAGGGTTTCATTTGCCATGAAAAATAAGAAACCAAACTGGTTTTCAGAGAATCAGCCACTTTCACGCGCAGATTACAAACATAACTTTCAAATGAATGCAAATTAATGCACGCTCTGGAGGTTGGTGAGGTATGGCAGATTGGTTAGTTATGGGCTTTTTGAATGTTCTGGTAGGACAGAAACCGGGTGTGTGGCTTTTAATTAGAGCCTGTAGAGAGCCTTGTCGTACATGCCAAACACTTAATAAGAACTAAATAATTTAAAAATAATAATTCAAATTGACCTCTCTGTAGGTGTAATGAGTTTCCCAAGTGACCTCAAATATTGCTATCGCCAGGACATGGCAAGTTAGCTGCACATGTGCTTATCCATGATTTGGGGAAGCTTTTTTTTTTTTTTAAAGATTTTATTTATTTATTTGACAGAGAGAGACACAGCGAGAGAGGGAACACAAGCAGGGGGAGTGGGAGAGGGAGAAGCAGGCTTCCCGCCGAGCAGGGAGCCCGATGCGGGGCTCGATCCCAGGACCCTGGGATCATGACCTGAGCCGAAGGCAGACGCTTAACGACTGAGCCACCCAGGCGCCCCGAGGAAGCTTTTTTCTTAAAAAAAAAAAAAAAAAAAAGTTGTAGGGGAAAAATATTTTTAGTGAATAAACTACTTGTAACCATATTACGAAATGGCAAAGCATATGTAATGATGTAGACAGCCATTGACTCTCTACTCAGAAATAATGACTGGCTTTGTGCCTTGCAACCCTGAGCATTTGCCTCTCACGGTATTATAGAGCAACCACTGTGTTTTCAACTCTCTTTCCACTTCATTTTTGCTTTGCTTCTTGTATTAATTGTTCATATTTGATACCAAGAACAGGACTCTATTATTTGAAGGCCAATAAATATAAATTCCAACCTTAATATAACATAGACTAACCAACAAGGATCAGTTAGCCTGGGGCGGTTTAAACGGACTAAGTGACTCTTGCCTTGTGGCAGACAAAAGAGGCTTTCCAAGGGGTGTGGTCTGGAAGCTTTCTGAGCTCATAAATATAGCCAAGGGGTTGGGGCTGGGGTGGGGGACAATCTTGGGCAATGGGGAAGCCTCGGCTCTTTGGTAGCACCTTATACAAAAGAGTCTCTGCCTTTGAACATTCTTTATGACAATGACCTGGAGAATGGGTCCCTGAAACTAACTCCCCTCCCACTTTCTGCTTTGTTCATTTACTCCTTTCTTCCTTCTTGACCCATGTCCACACGGCCAAAGATTTATGACATTCATGCTAACGGTTTTAAATTTGTGTTTCGAGTTACTGAACGTTGTTTTGAATGAAATAATTAGTGTAAAGTCACTTTTGAAAAGTTAAAAGATCTAAAGAGAGGCAAACATAAATATTTGCTTTTGAAGCACTTATGATTTTCAATCTCTTTAGAAGATGAAGATGGGTTCAATGTGGGGGGTTCTCTATAAATGTTTATTGACCCGAATCAAGAACAAGCAGAATGAGTCATGGTGGAATGGGTCTGGAGTCAGAAAGATCTACGTGTGACTCATGGCTTGACTGTTACTAGGTTTACAGCTTTCTGTGGTTTAGTGTCCTTATTTGTGAAATAACACCAGTTAGACTTCCCCCAGAGAACTGTCATTCTCAGAATAATGCTTAGTACATAATATGTGCTCCATAAAGTGTAGCTGTTATACTGAATTGCACTGGAGTGGTGTTATTCTAATCTACCTTTTGGCCTACCATGGTGGGGGGGGTCTTTATTCTGTGTAAATTTCACCCTGATTTCTACCAACCTATGGATGAGATTGGCAGGTGTGAACAACAGAGAAGGCTGGGAGGTGGGGGATAAGGAAATAAAAAAGCATATGTAAGAGGGGAAAGGTGAGAAAGTGAAGTGATGGTGAGCCATCAACAGTGGCCTCACAAACCAGGGGTACCACTGTCATATAACTTTGCCCTTGACTCAACACAGTTGGGTACTTATTCTTTTTTATTTTTTAAAGAATTTCAAGGTTTTCCTTTTTAGTTCCTTAATGTTCAAGTCATTGTGTAGTCTTTAGCTGGTCCCTTTAATAGGTGGTATTTTCAAATCTGGCCATCCATTCAGCCAACCATCCGTTCAACCAACCACCCATCCATCCATCCATTGATCATCCATATTTTTCCATTCATTCATTTATTAAGCTATGTAGTCACAGTTATTCCTACTATGTGCTAGGCATTGTACTAGGCTTTCTCTAGTGGGGGTTGGGGATAGATTTCTTCCTTTTTTTTTTTTTTTGCTGGAAATTTGCTTTATTTTGCTCTTTTTGTGAAGTTAAAAAAAAACTCCTGAATTAAAAATAATTAGAATATCTGGGAAATTAAAAACAACAACAGATGAACTCTTGCAAATCTGATAAACCAATTAGTCAAATATGGAGAGTGAAAAACATGCTTGGAATGATTTTGACTCATGTAATTGCTTCAGAATAATTTCTTAAGTGTTTCTAGGCAACAGCAAATTTAAGAAGAAGAAACAAATGGTGGGTTCTCTCTCTCTCTTTTTTTTTCCCTTTTTTCCCTTTCTCTTCTCTCTCGCATTATCACAGAAGAGCAGGTTGCATCTCTCTCTCCCATGATGTGATGTTAGCTATGCCTGGCTGGGTCAGAGCAGGAAGGCAGAAACATTTAGAATGTGATTATTTTTTATGCAGCCTTCCTTGCTGTGTTGGATGAGGCATTAGTTTCATTAAGGTACACTTGGCCCTCACAGGTGGACCCGAGCATCAGGTAGGGGTTAAATTTGGATAGAAATCATAATGAGCTGAACTTTGATAAATCCATAACCAGGAAAAAATATCATTTAACCTTTATACTTCTACATTAATCCTCTGGGTTCCTTTTTGAAATTGAATCTTGTCTGCTCTTTTTTGAGTTAACTGAGTAGATTATTGCTTCATATGATATTGAGCAGAATGTATTTCCTAATAACTGCATCTCCATTTGTGGAGGAATTTCCCTTAACTTATGTGGGGTGATGGAAGCTGCAGTAGGGGCCCATTCCTCAGATTTTCTCATGGCATACAATCGCACAGAAATCCACTCCTTCATGCAGCTTCCTGTTAGTACCATATGGGCAGGCAATTTCTTACCATTTGGAGACAAATGAAAGCTCGTTAGAGGAAGGCAGAGGGTCAGAAGGGTACTTTGGAATATGAAAAAAAAAATCCTTACTAGAGAACATTTAATCATAAGCAGATAATCCTTCTCAAAGGGAAGGCAGTGCGTTTGCCTCATTCTCCTTGGCAGTTAACCTTTTGCATTTTTATGCTTATGACATTTCTGGCAGGCGCTCTGGGTGCTCCAGTTAAAGCCAGAGGTCTTTGGACACAGTTCAAAAAGTAGCAAGTGTCTGGAGGGCAGCTCGATGCAAGGCATTTTGGCAGAGGGAGTCACGGAGAACAGCTGGGCAGCCGCATAGGAAAAAGGAATCTGGAATGTGAACGACATAGCTCCTTTGGATACTTCTGAGGGTGTTTGGGGGAGGCGTGGGGGGCTCATTTTGGGTGTAGGCTATTGGATGGAGGGAAGCAAGAGATGTGACAGAAGAGGATTTCTAAGCCAGCCTATGAATGTGTACACGTGCTGTCGGCACCGAGAAGTCGGCGCTGGATTTGCACCTGTGCCTACAATTAGGAAGTAACTGGTTCACTGGTCACAGGAAGAACAGGGCTCATTTGGGAGGCAAACTGAAACTCTACTTAAGCAAAGGCATTAATCAGGGCACCAGGCAAAATACTCACTAATGTTGTTCCAAAGCTAAGAATGTGTTTCTGAGACAAAAACCATGGAAACCTACTTGTTTTCTGAAATGTTGCTTCTCTGAAAGAAAAGATGAGAAGAGGAATAAGCAGACACGCTTTACTTAAAGGTTAGGTGTGAGTCAGGGGACCTCTGAGTGTGTTCAGTATGGCAGAGAGTCATCTGAATGTCTCTATACAATGATGCATGCAAGAGAGTGAAATCATAGCATGGATTAGAAATAAAAAGGTGCTGTAAAAGGGTAGCACTTACGGGATTTAACTTCTGTAAAAGTTGTCTGCAGGATCTGAGGCATAATTTATTTTTGTAATTAAGACTCTTAATTAGGTTTTAAATCCTGAGTCTTAATTTTTTAGTCATATGAGCCAGGACAAGTTAGCATCTACAAATGTCATCTTTCTCACCTATTAAATGTTATCTACCTCATAAGGTGGTTGTGAGAATTCAATGAAGTAATCTATATGAAGTGCTTAACACAATGCCTGGTCTATAACAGATACTCTGTAAAACTTAACTGCTGTTGTTAACATTTCAACCTTTAAGCCATAAAGAAAACCCATCAATTATGTCTGAATGGAAGGAATCCTTGTTGGGTGATAATCTCAGTTTACTCAAAAAAAAAAAAAAAAAAAAAAGAAAGATTCTTTGTACTGACGTAAAGAAATGAGAGATCTTGGCCAAAAGATAAACATCCCCATCTTTCTCTTAATTATTTTTGAGTCTTAATAAGGAATAGGATCTAATATTTTTTGAACACCTACCATGTGTCAGGCACTCCGAAAGCTGCCTCACTCAAAGCTTCTGAAGACGCTCTAATTGTCCCACTATTACTGACAAGGAAACTGAGGCCCAAAGAGATGAAAGAACATTTCCAGGCTTCTATGTACTACGGTCGGCAGAACAGGGATGTGAAGGCCAAAGGCCACGCTCTTTCAGTTCATCTCACAAGACTGTGGGAATAATAGTGGGAATGAAAACTCCAGGGGCAGCCTGGCCCTGCTACAGACTCTGAGGTAATAGCAACGTTTCTATTTTGATGTTCCCATTAAAATCTTATCCTCTTAACTGAGAGGCCTGGCAGATGGCAAATGTCGCCCTTGAGCAGTCACCTAAATCAAGTGATAAACCGCATTCAGGCTTTGGGATGCCTTCGCTGCCTGGGGAAGAGCACGGCTCTGCCCGGTTCAACTCCGTCCCTTGACTGGGTTGCTTCTTAGAGCTAACAGGAAAATGTACTTTACTTAGCTGGTAAGAAAAGCTCCTGAGGCTCTGCGGGCAGTTGTTTTGGAGAAAGATTGACTTTAAGAACACCCACTTGATTGTTTAGCAGCTTTAGAAACCTCTGAGAAGAAAATGTTCAGTTATCAGGTAAAGCTGCTTTGGCAGCTTGATTTCTCTAATGCGGGGCAGCAGCGGAGGCTGTAGGCTGAGGAACGCAGACAAGGCACACATATTTTGTGTCTCCCTATGTTGCTTCAGAACATTCTGTTCCCTGCCCATTTTTAACGAGATAAACATGCCTTCATGGGTCACAGCGACGCAAATTCTTTACTAACTCTTTGCAAATACGGCTTTTTGGTTTTTAAACAAAGCGATTTGCTATGAGGTGTTAGGGGTTTTACCATTTCCAGAACATTTACACCCACAGCACTCCTTTAGTTTTACAGCAGGAGAGCACTGAATCCGACTTGCTCTGAGGCCCAAGTTTACCCTTTAATGACTGTGACCTTCATTCAGCCCCTGATCTCTCTGAGCCCTGTTTCGTCATCTCTGCCATGGAGGTGTCAGTGTTTTCTTTCTAGGATTGCTGCAAGAATTAAATGGCGTGATGCAGGTTCAAGGGCTTTGCAAATTGCACAAGGTCATTTAAAAATGAACCATTCCTGCTATTATTATTTGTATTTGGGGGTTAACATCATCTGGTGATAATAAAGGAGCCCTGATGGTTAATGACATCCCGAAGATCTAAAACAAAGTTGTTAGCGAAGTCACAGGAATGAAAAGCCCGCGTAGGGAATCCAGTCAATAATATTGTAATAACACTGTATGGCGACCGATGGTGACTGCACTTATCCTAGTGAGCGTCGTGTAACGTATAGGGTTCTTGAATCACGATGCTGTACACTTGAAACTAATATAATAATATATGTCAACTATATTTCAATTAAAACAATTAAAAAAGTAAAGTCATAATAAGATGCCAGAAATTGGGTAATGTATAGACACGGAAGTGGTAATTTAATACAGATGTTAGAGCGACACCGAAGAAGATCCGGAGTGTGGTAGGAGCTGTTTGGACAAAGGAGAACCAAGGGACAGAACATGCGTTCAAGACTTCCTATAAGAGATAACAGCTCTTCAGCCCATAGTGTGTGGTCTGGAATGCTGTGTGCTGTCACTTTATAGGCAGCATCGGGTAGTCAAATGAGTTAGTTTCTGATTCACCACTTCCTACTTGTGTGAATTCTTCAACCTCTGTGCAAAGAGTGATGATGATGACACTGCGTCACAGGGTCATGAAGATTAAATGGGATGATATATATAAAGTACCTGGAGGGTAATATGGCTGGTAAATATGGTTTCTCTACTTCTTCCTGCTCCTCCTCCTTTTTTTTTTTTTGGCCAGATAGGAACTCTAGGCAAGCCACCGTCAATATCACTAGAAGCTAATGTGCTTCTCAGAGCATTCAGGCCAGGTTTGAAAGCAATCAGTAGAACCCTCGTAAATTCTCTAGGATTGCTTCCAGTTGTTAATGGAGTTTGAATTTATGTAGCCACTTCAAAGATCATCAGGTGCAGAGAAAGTTGTAGGTGTTCAGTAAGGGCAAAGACTCTTAACCAGGGGGCTCTCAAGGGAAGCATGGAGGTGTCTGCAGAGCGCAGGGTATGCAGGGGTTAAATTCAGGACTCCTTCGGAGATAAGAGTTCTGTGTTGACGATGAGAAAGTAATCACCAGCTAAGCCAGACTTTGGTAAGAAGCTCTTGCTAAGGGACGCCTTATAACGGATCAAGTTTTCCAAACTGTAGACTTGATTTAATCATTGAGTTATTTTTAAGTATTTGTTATCTACCATTCAGAGGCACTTCACATCTTTGAGCAAGCAACTGAGGGGTTCGTAAATGTAAACATATCAATGATTACAATATAACTTTTTAAGAATTGTTAATTTAAAAAAATGTCAATAAGAAGGAGTAGTCAATGATTTTAGCTCTTAAATATACAAGTGTATGAAATTAGGCAAATAAAATGAGAATCAGTTTAAAAAGGAAGCTTTTCTTCATGTTGTCAATTTGACGCCTAATGCAATCTGTCCAGAGTGTGGTGAGGATGGACAGAATGTAGTCGTACAGCTATGGGATATTTTCACCTTCCAGGTGTTTCCTATAGTTCTCACTAAAGAGAACAAATTCGCAGTGAGATTTTGAAAGCTACCTATGTTTCAAAGATCCATAGGCTTTAAATTACTGTCATTATTATACCACAAGAAATCCCATCTTTTTTCCACACATAGGTTAGAAAATGATTCTGACATTTCCCACATCTTTCTTCCATGCTATCTATATTTTGTGCTGATACTGATAACCCCATCTTCTATTCCAGCTTTTCAATTTTTTTTTTCATGTCCATCGCCTCATTTTAAGCCAAGGCAATTTTAAAACTTCCCTTGTTATGTCACAAGTTGCTGACTCGGGACTGACTGTGTGTGATGGGCAGGGGAGGATATCGAGAAGTGAGGTCAACGCCTGTGACCAAATAATTAGGGAAGTAGAAGAGAGAAAATGCTAGTGAAGTATTCCTACAATATCTTCTCTTCCAAAATATGGTTGTGACTGAGGAGAGCCTGGGAGAGGGGTGACGGAGAGACAATGTAAACACACCCATAGAGTTGTCCCCTGTCCTGAGGTGAGAGTGGAGGTTGGGGCTGTGAAGAAGGACTGTGTTTTGATCACCTGTTATGTGCCAGTAGCTTAGCTACAATATACAAAATACATATATTGCTTATTTGCTCAACAACTGTAAGAGATAGATATTGTTACTACTGTTTTACAGATGAGGAAATAGGCTTGGAGAACTTTGGGTAAGTCACTAATATGTATTTAAAAAATAAATCTTGTGTTGCTATGTGTAGGGGATATTTATAGTGAAATTTCTATTGCTTTCTGGTATTGCCTTGCTTTTTATTAAAACCTAAACATAAGAATGGCTCTTATACATGCAACATGGGGCAAAGTCAAAATAAAACAAGTTTGTGGAGTATCTCCGTGAGGGCCGTACCTGGGGATACTTTGTTCTAGAACCTGGATCTGGTGCTGGTCTTGTTGATTTTGCTTCTTCATCTCTTCCTGTTCTTTTCCGCTGCTGACTCCCTCTAGAAGCCATTTCTCCCTTAAGGCCTTTTTCTGATATCAGGAAACAAAGATGTTCTTAAATCAGTCAATAATTTCCAAAATCTCTGGCTGCTTCGAAATCTTATGAATTTTAATAGTGGACAGAGTAAAGAGAAATTATTTTTTCTCACTGCCTTGCCTGAATAAATCTGGTATCTTCCTTCATTGCACCCTTTGTGACCCCCTTCCAAAGCCAGTTTGATGTGTCTAAATCCTATTTGTCCTTGAAGTTCTAGTTCAGGTCCCTCCTTCTCTGTGAAAATCTCCATCCTGCCCCCAAGCCCTCCACAGCCCCATCCTCGCCCTCAGAGAACTCTCTTCCTTCAGAATCCCGTGGCACTCTCTGTGTATGTCTAGCACTCGTATGGGGACCTTATCTGTGATACTTTGCTACTGTTTACTTGGTTAATGGTTGTACATCTTGTGTCTTTGGAGTAAAAACCTCCTTCAAGCCATTTTTAAAATTTATCTCAATGACATTGTACAGCGAACACTCCAAAAAAAATTTTGGAGGGATTATTTGAAATGGTGGCCAAAACAGGAGGTTGCTATTGTATCCTAAACCAATTCAATGTTAGTCTTAGTGGTGTGGTCAGCATTTATGACTTTGCCGACCCAATACCCTTCTTTCTTCTGAGAACCTCCTTGGTTCCAGATACTTAAGTTTAGCACGAATTACTTGTTCTGATAATAGGATGCACAAAATTTACTGATCTGTCTGAATATTGGTGAGCTGAATTTTTGTCAACTTTAACAAAACAAAAAATATTTATGCTTTATCACATGGAAGAAAACATTGAATTTGCATGAAAGAATTACAATCCTGGACCTTGAGCCTAAGAAGACCTAAAGCAAATGAGAGATGTGTAAAATTTGGAGGGAACTTAGCTAACATCCCATCCATGTCTTACATAGGAACTGTTAGATATTATTTCCAAAGAGTTTGAGTTTCTCCTTTTCTTCCTGGAGAAAACTGTTCTCTCTATATATCTAATCTACCTGTGCAAACTATTTGTTCAAAAATAATTTTTGGGGATTCGCTGTGTCTAAAATGATGAGGAGAGAAGAATGGGAGCTTTGTATTTTCTGAGACTTCTTTCTCTGATGCCACAATTAAAATGAGAGCAAGTTAATAGAACTTCTGTCTTTTTTAAAAGGATGCTAGGATCAATCCTACTGGAATATAAATACCTTTGAATTTTAAACAAAATTTAAATAAGGTTGATTGTGCTGGGTAATTACCAAATGATGGTTATATTAAGTAAGGCAATGGTTTTCAAACCAGTAAGAAACATTACACTGATTATGAATATATATTAAATGGAATTGTACTTTGTAGGACTGATATAAACTGGGCTGCTCTAGCTGACGCAGCGAGGGTGTCTGGAAACCCGTGGATGCACAGAACACAGTTTGAAAACCACTAGATTGAGTAATAACCTTGTCCCAGATCATCGTATTTGTGTTGGCCTTTCCAGAGTTTCAAGCAATTGCATGTGGACAACAAACCCCATAAGAGAAGTTTGTAGCCAGAGATTCTTTCCCTCGGTGTTATCTTAACCCTTAATTACAGCTCTTTGGCTGTTTGTAAAAATGTTCTCCCACAGACACAGTCAAATGTTATTAATAAAGGTCAAGATTTATCTTTTGAGATCAAAGATGCCAAGAAAATCTTGGTATACTATCATTTTAAGAATTTACCTTAATTTAAATTTATTTTTATTTGATGGAATGTGATGATAGCTAATGCATAGTAAAGAAGACAGAGGACACCTGTAAGTAAATTATAGTCCTTACAAACCACCTACGAGGACAGTTTCAGTCATTTACATCCATATCACTATCAGAAGCATTTAGATGGGATAGTCTTATGTTGTTGAGTTACAGAGAGCAGAGAATAATTCTTGTGATGTGATTATGTGAACTTGAGGCTATTGTCTTGGTTCTTAGTCTGGTTAGGAATAAGAATAATTTTAATTTTAGCCTCATAAAACTTTTTTCATAACTCACAAATTGTCATTTACCCCTGGCAAAGAACTCTTTGCCAGAGGTAAAATGAAAAAATGAATTTGTGAATTAACTCTTTGCCTCTGAATATAAAATACATAATTTGGATGTGTAATTAAAATGATACGGTACAATCACATATTGTAACAACTTAAACATAGTCATTTTGTTTTTTTGTTTTTTTTTTTAATGTGGAATAACACCTTATTTATTTATTTAAGAATTTTTAAAATTTATTCATTGAGACAGAGAGATACGGAGAGAGAGAGAGAGAGCAGGAGCAGTGGGGAGGGGAAGAGGAAGAGGGAGAAACAGACTCCCTGCTGAGCAAGGAGCCCAACATGGGGCTCAATCGCAGGACCCTGGGATCATGACCTGAGCCAAAGGCCGACGCTAAACCATCTGAGCCACCCAGACGCCCCAGTCATTTTGTTTTTATGTCTCAGTTTAAACTTGTGATTTCATCTATGAGGTTGATGAATAATCTATTTCACAACAACGACATTCAGAATCAAAAGCGATATAAACTAAATGAAAATATAAGGAACATGCCGGTAATAGATCTTTGGGCAGTTTTTTTAGGGAAAGGCTTTCCTGAAGCACTTTGCATTCTATATAGCAATTACAGTATACTTTAGGAATAAATTAGTTTTTCATACCATGAATCAAATGGACTTTCAGAAAAGTTTTCTAAGCTGAGTGTAGTTTGTGTTTCTTGGTGGCAGACTGTGATCATGTTACTAGGTGAGGAGACCCATAGTGTACAAATCTCAGAAATGTTTCAAAGTTAGAATGCTCCTCATATCCCTGGAAACTCCCTTTCTAGCATGTCATTGGTATGATTGCCAGGTTCCAGAGCCAACGAATATCAGAGTTACTACTATTATTTTGCAAGGTATGTACTAATGATACAGAGGAGCGCTTTGTAAATGTTTGTGTTTGTGTTGTTTAGAGTGTGTCATTGAAGTGTAACGAAATAGTTTGCAATCAGGAAAGTGCTGAGGACAGTCAGTGGAATGGAGACGGATGAAGAAGAAAATAAAAGAAGGACTGGTAACTGTAGAGGCCGATAGGGCTTTCCTGACTTGGTGAGGGTATTGCAGAATCAATTTTAAAAATACTTCTGGGACACCTGGGAGGTGCAGTCAGTTAAGCCTCAGAGTCTTGGTTTCCGCTCAGGTCATGATCTCAGGGTCACGAGATTGAGCCCTGCGTGGGGCTCGGTGCTCAGCGGGGACTCTGCTTGAGACTCTCTCTCCTTCACCCTCTGTGCCTCCCACTCTGCTCTCTCTCTCTCAAATAAATAAATAAATCTTTAAAAAAATACTTCTGCACATTTCTGACCCCCGTTTGTAATGGTGCCTAGTTGCTGTTTGGTGCAGCCAACCATTTTCTGCAAAACACGTTGCAAACAGCGACTCTTTCCTTTGTGTTGCTTTTGCAGTTTGTGCCTTGCATGCACTGCTCATCACGGTGTGTGGGTCGTCTCAGGGTTCTGGGTCAGTTCTCTTTTTAAGGACACAGGTCAGGGCGCCTGGGTGGCTCAGTTGGTTAAGCGACTGCCTTCGGCTCAGGTCATGATCCCGGAGTCCCGGGATCGAGTCCCGGGATCGAGTCCCGCATCGGGCTCCCTGCTCGGCAGGGAGCCTGCTTCTCCCTCTGACTCTCCCCCCCTCTCATGTGCTCTCTGTCTCTCTCATTCTCTCTGTCTCAAATAAATAAATAAAATCTTTAAAAAAAAAAAAAAGGACACAGGTCAAACTTTATTGTGTATTCTTAGTGTCCTGCTTAGTACCTTACACATAATAGGTAATTAATAAATGTTTTTTGACTAAAAGGCTCTATACACACCTATATAAATCCTATCTATCAGTTAAGACTCAGCTTAAATCCCACACCTTTAACAGACCTGCTTCGACCACCTCAGATTAAAGAGTTACTCCTTATATTCTTATTTAAATTAAAAAAAATCATCTTTTAACTTGTCCTAATTATTTATTTAATTCTGAGTTCCCCACTAGGTTGCAGGCAGAAGGGCTACAGCCCTCTAGGGCCACTGCTAGTCTGTATGGCATTAATATGAAAATCAGAAAAAGTGCTGTTCCTCACCCCACCCCTTTGGGTCAGTGCACAGCTTGGGAAAATGGATAGCACCTTTGTGCAGAGGAAAAGAAATATCGTCCTTCAGACAGAAGCAGCCCTATGCCAGCGTGCACAGTTCCAAGCGAGTGTGGACAGGGTTTTAGCACCCCTTTCTCGGGTATCTTTGTGCAGTACACAATCTGCACAATGGTCTTCGGCAATCCAGAGCCTGATAAATGTTCTGATTGGATTGGATTAGACAGTCTCTTGGGTTGCAGAAAGCAAACATAAGTTTCCCTATAAAGGGAAGATCATGTATGACTTTTTTTTTTAAGATTTTTTTTAATGTTTTATTTATTTATTCATGAGAGTCAGAGAGAGAGAGGCAGAGGCAGAGGGAGAAGCAGGCTTCCCTCGGAGCAGGGAGCCCGATGCGGGACTCGATCCCAGGACCCTGGGATCATGACCTGAGCCGAAGGCAGACGCTCAAGGACTGAGCCACCCAGGCGCCCCTCATGTATGACTTTTTGGACTGGTTTTGGCAAGTATTGAAAAGAGGTGCCACCTCAGAAATGGACTTTTCAGTGAGTCAGTTTTCTTATGTCAAACTTGCTTCCTAGAATGAACTCAGGGGATATTTAACCCTTTCTCCTACTGTGAGCTCTACTGTTGTTTGGCTACCCACTGGACAAGGATAGCAATTGCTGAATGTGAGAGAGCTATCCATTTACTCAGAAGCAGTCATTAATTTATTGAGAGACTCAAATTGTGTGTGTGTGTTTGTATGAGCGAGAGAGAGAGAGAGAAGGAGAGAGAGAGGTTAAAAGAGAGAACGAGTTAGAAATGGAGTTAGAAATGGCTTAGCTCAAAAATTATTGTGGAATTGGCTTTTGGTTTGAGTTTCACCAAAATAACTTGGTAAATTTTGTTTTAATCTCATTGATTTTTCTGGTTATACACACTGCATTTCTTGGCTATACCCACCACTCATGTAAATTCAGTGTGAGACACTGCAAGAATAACAGGCTAACTATACTTTAGAATTATCCATCAAACATTGGAAATGCCAATTTATATAGGAGCAAAGAAGCAAACAGAATCCAGAGAACTGAGGCTAATTGGAATCTTAAATTATGTTTCTTTTCAGAGGTGGTTACTTGATCCCTCAGAAAGCTGGATGTAGCTGAATTTGGCAAGTTTAGCTTAAATGTATAGACCCCATGAGAAGTAGCTTCCTGCTTGAGTCCCTTCACAAGGAGCTCCTGTTTGTCATTTGGTTGCATCCTATGACCGAGCTACGTAATACAATGTTGAAACTCAATGTGCTTTAATTACAAAATGACCACACCCATGGAAGTTGCAAAGTCTGGTTTTAAAAATGGAGGTTTATTTCTGGTGATGATCTCATGGTTTGTCAAAACAAGGCAAAAGAAAACAAAACCCCAAAAGATATTCAAACAATATTGGATTCATTGCACTGAGCTTTTAAATACAAGCATCCTTGACCAGGTCAGACAGCGTCTGTTTCTCACCCCCTGGGGGAAGGTTGGCCTTTCATTGATTTCAAAAGGGACTTCCTAGCTGGATCCATCCCTAGGGATGTTAAGCAAGACTGTGTTGCGGGGGAGGGGGGCAAATTATCAAGGCTGAATTCTCAAGGTTACCCAAGAAAATGAGGAAATTCAGTAATAAAGGATAAAAGTAATAAAAGCGTGTTTTCTACATGTTTACCAGAAGGTATTAATCTCCTATGCAAATATTACTAACTTCTTGGCCCTCCCCTATCATTATTAGGGGGTTAGTAGAACTATGCTGAATTTTTTCCTTCCTAAAGCATCTTTACCATAGAGATTTTGAGTGCCATTAGGATATTTGAATACAAAAATCATTGAAATGAAATTAAAATCATAAATTACCTTCAAATGCTGGTGCTTTAGTTTTTCTTCCTCTATTTTCAGACGCTTCTGCGAGATTTCTTCCTGAATTTTTCTTTTATCCTGAAATAAAAGAAGTTCCAGCATAATCTATTTTTTCAATTTGCTTAAATATGCTTCCTTGGGGTTGTCGTCATTACCAAATGGCTGGCCAACGGTATGCTCTTGGCATTGGTAGAAAGCTGCTTTGGAAACTCATATTTCAAAGCGAAGGGGGGCAAAGTGAGACATTCAAAGCATTTTGCTGATGGAAAACGAAAGAAGGTGCTTTTTCAGAGAGAACTTGCAAATATTTTAATGTCTTTCCTTCCCCACTCTCCTCCCCTCCCCTTTAAAAAAATCTTCCCCATTAATCAAGCAAGATTGAGCTACTGAGTGATGCAATGGAAAAAGTAAATTTTAAGGAGGGAGTTTTGAAATAGGCCTGAGGAAACCCTGTGAGGAGAGAGACTGTTCCTGGCACAGGGCTGAAGAAACTGCTGGGTAAAAGGTCTGCTTATGTGGGAAAACAGGATAGCTAGCCTACAGAGCATTCGAAAACTAGGAAGCTAGAAAGTGGGAGTGTTTCCTCCTTGTATAACTTGCTATGTGAAGATAGAGAAAAAAGGGTTCAGATAATGCTTGTTAACAGTAAGAGGGCTTTTAGCTGTGGTTAAAAAAAATTCATGGAGAGATAGAGTCTCTTTCACCAAGTTTAAATTGCATTACCCTCAAAAAACCCAGGAAGCATAACTGTTAATGCCCAGGGGTTGTACTTTTTAGAAAATATAGCATATGTACTATATAGTCTGGTTTTGATTTCTGGCTCTGCCATTTACTAGGTCTGTGTCCTTGGACAAAATCCTTAACTCTTCTGTGCCTCAATTACCTCATCTGAAATATGGGGATAAATAAGAGAATCTACCTCATAAGATACGAGCATTAAATGTATGTTAAATTTCCTAGGACGGTGTTTGACGCATAGCACTCTGTATTTGTTTAATAAAATTAAGTAAATAAGACATAATCTGTTAATCACAGAAAGTAGCAAACTAATTCTGATAATGCTTCCATAAGCCTGAAATGTTTTAGAGAGTCCCTCTCTGGAATTGTTTGAGGCTTTTTACAAGCTACGCAAAAAGGCCCTTACTTCCTTATTTTTTGACCAGAGGTGACATTATCCTCCATCTCTTTTATAAGAGTAGATTTTAAATCTGCTTTCAAAATTGAAAACTCCCAAAGGATAAAAAATTTGTTGCCAGTGAAGACAACTAAAAGAATTTGAAGCAGGCTCAGAAGGTAATTTAGAAGGAAGAGTTCCAAAAATACTTGGCAGCATTGTTGAAATAAGTGCATGGCTTCCTGATGCGACTCCTTTGAAGATAAAAACTCTTTTTTGATGTATAAGTTCAGGTACATTTGTTGAAGAAAAACAACATGTTGCTCTCCAACTTTATGTCATGTTTTTCTTTGTGTGTTAGAAGAATATATGACTTGGTCTGTATCCCACTTTGTAAATTTCATAAGCAGCTATTTTGAAAAAAAATAAAAACATTAGCTAGGCAACTAGCGTGGTCTTCAGTATCGCTTCTTTGGATCAAAGCTGGTCTTTAGGAACAAAAATTCTAATGACCTGTGAGTCAGTTCTCCATTCTCTCTAGAGGTTGTAATTGAGCAAATACTAGTAATATTTATAATGTATTATGTCAAACACTTTGGTAAGTATTTTATAGGCATTATTTCATTGAATTGTCATAATAACAAAGATATTGTGATAATTTTCATTTCAAGAGAGGAAATGTAAATTTAACTAACTAATTAACTAATTAATCTGAGCTCTCACAAGTAATACGTGGCTCAACCAGGGTTTGAACCCAGGCAATTTGAGTTCAGCCTTCACACTCTTAGCCAACTCATGACACCATTTTCCTGAGTAAGAAATTAGTCCAGCTTCTTACAACTTCCCTCATTGTCCTCTCTATCATGAAGAACTGTGGCTGGAAACAAGAGTGGGGCCTCTCATTAGAAGGGAGCCCATTTTTCATTCCATACTTAGTGTTGGTGTGTAACCATCCACCTCTCGTCACAGGTAGCCCATCGAGAAGAGTACCTTAAGCATAAGAGACAATGCTGAACCTAGCAAGTTTTCCCCACCCCTGTCAATAGCCAGTTTGGGCTTGTTTCATCTTGGGGTTAGTAATAAGGGAAGGAAAGCTGTGTGGGTAGAGGCAGGGTGTCTGAAGTGTTTTGGCAACACAAGGCTTATGTTTTGTCTCTCAGAGGTAACGTGATACCTCCCTTATGTCAGTCTAGGTAATTAAGAAGATAATTTATAATGTTATAGGCATGATTCTCTTTTAAGATAGAAGCACTTTTTTCCCCATAAAATATTCAACAAAAAGTTATCGTTTTGCCAAATTTCATAGGGACTTATAAGAATTACTGAAAAATAAGATGGTAGTAATTTAATTTTATTAAAGCAAAATAAATAAGTCAACCTTAAGTTGCATATCTAGCTCTATTGCTAGTGTACCCAAAGTTACCAGAGCCCACTAATTCCTTTCCAAATTATCACGGAACAAATAGATGTGAAATGCCATCTGCTTCCCAAAATTTTCCCAGGAGCTTGAGCATCTCTATAGACACCTGTTATAACCTGGCACATCAGATATTTATTAATGTTAACTCTTATGAATAACTTATATTGATGTTTACTTTTTTAATGTTCAACTAAGAAAGACTTCTGTTTAATGAACTGTTGTCTAGATAGGTTTGTAGCTGTCTGACTTAGAATATTTTAGCAGTTGACACCCACAAATTCCAATTCTGTATAAAGTTACCTCTTGATTATGCTGAAAATTAGTTTATTTATTTGTGCAACTAGAAAGCTATTGTGAACGTCCATGATCCAGTATTATCGCAACCATGTACTTGATAAAAATCAGCACAATACTTAGGAGTGTGACTATTTTAGAGATATTATAGATTGACGAGGAGCCAATATTCCAGAATCCCTGAATCTGTAAAGAAGGCAGGATTGATCCTGAGTTATTTAATGATTAATTTAGCCGGTACTGGGGTCCTTATGTACAAACGTTGTGTTCAAGGTGACGTTAGAAGTTGTGCAGTGTTTAAAAATTATTCAGAAGTAGTTTCATCAAGAAACTTACACTCTCCTAAAGAAAGAAAATCATTCATTCAAGTAACTGTATAGTCTAAGAAATAAAATGAGAAATGTCATTCCTGAGGCACAGGGAAGGTCTATGAGAGTTGAGGGGAGATAGGGAGCAGTTGTTTCTAGCTGATGTGGTTGGGAGAGGCTGTGATGTAGCATTTGAGAAGAGTATGTTGGATAGTTGCTGGGGAGGAAGGGGGTGGGGAGAAAGGGCATTCAAGTCAAGGGCACAATGTGAGCAAAGGCCTGGAAGTAGAAAATTAGTACATTGTATAGAACAGCAATTCTGGAATCTAAGTTGTCATACGAATAGTGGGAAATAAAATACGGATAAGAGGGTGAGGATAAGTTCTCAATAGAAATACTGAATGGCAGGACAAGGGGTTTGGAATTTGCTTATGTATTGATAGAGAGCAATGAAAAGTGTTCAGAGGGAGAGGATTTGTAGAGTTAAAACCATGTTTTAAGAGGTTTAATCTAGCCTAACTGGGTAATAGATGTTGAAGGAGGAGCACGTGAATGGGGATCATTAGTTAGGCTATGACTCATACATAAGACCAGGAGAGCTTGAGCAAGAGGTAGGAGAGGGTATGGATGTCAGAGATTGCAAGGAGTTAAAGTTGGTGGGACATATGGATGCAAGAGAGGAAGGGGTCAAATGCGAGTACAAGGCTTTTATGCCTAGGTAGAGCAGAATTGCCAATAGACGCAAGATATTCAGGAGAAGGAAAGAGAGTTTGGTAGGGGAGATGGTGGATTCACACCAAATTTGAGGTGTCTTTGGGAAAACAGGTAGAGTTGTCTGGTGGACAGTTGAAACAATGGTTGGAGAGAGATGAGGGGTGAGAGCTAGAGATAAAGATGTAGGAGTTTCAGAAGGGATAGCTGAGGTCAGAAGAGAAGGAGAGCTAAGGACAGATCCTTCATGAAGCACCTACATTTAAGGAGTACAAGAGGAAGGGAATCCATATGGAATTTTATTTCGGGGTAAATTAGAAATTAGAACTTGGCAAATTAGGCTAATTCAATTAGTCGAATGGTTTCAGATTCATTCTGCTAGAAGCTGAGTATCTTATAGTTTCATGACTAGCTTTGCTGACATTTTCCTTGCTTAAGGTCTCCAAAGAACAATAATAGAAGCTGCTTATTTGGATCTAAGTACTACCAACAATACAGAACTTCTTGGTGATGTGCAGATAATGGTAGCCTGGAAAGAAAGATATGTGCTAACACAATATTCCTAGAAAAGAATCCTGAGCATAGAGGTTTACTAGTTTTCACTGAAACTTAGATTTCTAAAATTCTTGAAAACTTATTTTATTTTATTTTATTTTTTTTTTTGAAAACTTCTTTAAAAAAATTCTTGAAAAAGGGACTAGCATTTCAAGAGTGAAGATAGACCACAAAGCCTGGGAAATTTACAAGTGGAAACACGGCTACACAATTACAAATGATCTCAGGTAAGAAGAAAAGAGTGCTACTATAAGCAAAACAAACCCCAATAGTTTGGTATCATTGGGAGCTCTCCAATGAGCTCATGAAACCAAGAGGGAAGATTAGCAAGTGGTACCTATTTGTAATAGTGTAAATAAAGGCAAAAAAAATCTGGGGTGTTGTGAAGATGAGAAGCATGTGAGAAACACTGAGGGCACACAAAGCATGGGTGTATAAATAATTACATATCCTTAAGTTATGTTGAGAACAAAAAGGTAAAGGACTAAGCCATTGGACAACTGCTGAGATACATAGTATAATAGCAACATGATGAAAATACAACTATTCCATTTCCATTTTGCTTCCACATTTTTGATTAAGGAGAATAATCTTAACTCTGGAGAGGGTAGAGCAAAGAAGCTTAAAGGAAAATTGACGCACAAGAAGAAATAGAGCACTGAAGACAGAGCTGCTCAGACTCTGATAGGTTTCGTTTCAGGAAGCAGAAAAATCTAGGGACATGGCAGAAAATTATTATTATTGTTGTTGTTATTTTTAAAGAGAGAGTGAGTGGGAAGGGGCAGAGGAAGGAAGTGAGAGAGAATCTTAAGCAGGTTCAATGCCCAGGGCAGAGCCTGATGTGGGGCTCGATCTCACGACCCTGTGATCATGACCTGAGTCTAAATCAAGTCGGATGCTCAACTGACTGAGTCACCCAGGTGCACCAACATAACAGAAAATTATTGTTAAGTAACCTTGGAATCTTGGGAGGAGAGGTCTCTGAAGACTGAAAGCAGCAAATGCCCCAATTTTTGGAAGAGGGACAAAGGGGAATTATGAATATTTAAAGACTGGTGAACTTACTGGTTAATCCCTGGCAAAGTTGTAGAATGAATTATTAAACAATGTTGTATTTAGACAAGCAATGTCTAAGAGATAACATTCGATTATTAAAAATGAAGCATTTAAAACTAACTTTATTTCTTTTGCTTAATTCTTCTACATCAGCAGATGATGAAGATTATGGTGGTTGCAACAATAGCGAACATTTACCGATAACTTTTTGTGAGTCAGGAACTGCTTAAAGCACTTAAATGTATCAATTAATTTAATCTTCCCCCGAATTTCTTTGAAGTAGGGACCACATTTATCCCCATTAGGTCGGTGAAGAAACTGAGGAATGAAGATATCTAGATCATGGAAGTTCAGCATACCTTGGTTTTAGCATGGCTTTAGACAAAGTTTCTTATTTTATTCTTTCAGAACTTTGTGTAAATTCAAACGGAAAAAAATATAGTTGAAAATGATTACCTTAACTTTAAAAAACAAAACAAAACAATGCCCCATAAGAAGAGAGAACACTAAAATTAAATCCAATAAACCAATAAACATAAACATATTGAGGTAACTTTCTGACTCAGAATTTGAGGGTGTAGTAGGGTGTGCTGGAAGATTTATTGTTAGAAACTCTTCCTGGTCAGCTAGTTTTAGGAGTCAATGAAATAAAAGAGGACCAAATCAAGATTTTGAAATATCTTGTCTGTTAGGACTGTTGGACCCAAATTAATGATTAATTTTATTCATTATAAATGTAAACTATGGAACTTTGTAGAATATGTTAATTGTAGAAGATTAAAAAAATCCAGACAACTTTGAAGAGAAATATAAAAATCCCTCATACTCCCACTGCTTTAGAATTAACTGCTATCCACATTTTGGTGCATTTTATTCCATCTTTTCTTCAGCATACCCAAACCATAGATGGGCACCCTGACACAAACACACGTGCAAACCACACCAGGGGCTCATACACAGTTTGTGTTCCATCTTTTGCACTCAATATGGTGTCATGAGTGTTTCTCAGGTTATTAAATTTTATTGATAAAATATTAAATTTTATTCAGAATATCATAATTTGCTTAATCAGTCTCCTTTTTTTTCTGCCCCTTAGGCTGTTTTGAATCTTTTGCTGTTATGAGTAGTTGTATGATGAAGTTCCTTGTATGTAAATTTTGGACCTCTTTTCTCTGATTATTTCCTCAAGATAGGTCCCTAGAAGTTAGTTACCTAGGGGTAGGGATGTTTTAAAGATTTTATTTATTTATTTGAGACAGAGCGAATGAGAGAGAGAGAGCACATGAGAGGGGGGAGGGTCAGAGGGAGAAGCAGATTCCCTGCCAAGCAGGGAGCCCGATGCGGGACTCGATCCAGGGACTCCAGGATCATGACCTGAGCCGAAAGCAGTCGCTTAACCAACTGAGCCACCCAGGCGCCCCTGTTTTAAAGATTCTTAATACAGATTGCTAAAAAGACTTCAATGAAAAGTTGTTTTAACTTACATTTCTATGTAACAGTGTCTGTCACATCAACCTTACTAATTATGAATATTGCAAGTAAAAGATCTTTTAGCAATTTGCATAGGGCAAATAGTATCTCATTTTGATGTTTTAATGAGATTTCTGAGATTAGTGTGGTCAACTATTATTCATAATTTTCTTGGCTATCTGTATCAATTATTTTTTAAATTGTTGGTGATGTCTACCCATTTTTCTGTAAAACCTATTAATTATTTACTTATCAATGTGTAAGAGCTCTTTGAATTAGGGATAGTAGCCTTTTGTTTGTCGTGTTAGTTAAAAATAATTTTCTTATTTGCCTTTAAATTTTACTTCTGGTGTTTTTAGAAGTACTGAAAGTTGGGATGCCTGAATGGCTCAGTCGGTTCAGCAGCTAGGCAGCTCATGTTCTCAGGGTGCTGAGACTGAGTCCTGCATCAGGCTCCCTGCTCAGCAGGGAGTCTGCTTCTCCCTCTCTTGCCGCTCCCCTGCTTTTGCTTGTTCATGCTCTCTCTCTCGCTCTCTCAAATAAATAAAACACTTTTTAAAAAAAAAAGAAGTGTTTTTTTCTCTATTGCCTTGATGTTTTTAATATCTTTATCATCTGAGATACAGTAATTATTCATCCATATTTTCTTTCCGTTTCCTAAAGATTTTTTAAAAAATCCTCTTCAATCCAGCTGAATTGATTTGGTTTATGGTAACTGCTAAGGATCTAATATTTTTTTCCAAATTTTTGGCTGCTCTGAAGCTTTTTCAAAGAATTCTTTCGTATTGATTTACTTGTAAAACATTTATTAATTTTATCATTTACTAATTTTTTTATGTACATTAGGGTCTGGTTCCGGGTTACCTGCATAGTTGGCTTTGGTACTAATATTACACAGTTTAGACAATGGCTGATGAGGCAAATTAACATTTTATTGGTCAAGTTTTCAAACTTTATTGCTTTTGCCTAAAATGTCTTAATTAGTAGCAGTAGTATTTTTTCCACTTGGACTTTGGAGTTATTTTGTTAAATTCCTATAGAAATGACATTGAAAACCCAACCGATTCCTTATCCATCTTACTCCCCACCCAACCAAAAAAGCCAAACAACCAAACAAAAAACCACATAACCTGACAGAATTTTAAAAGTCACTCCTAATAGTAATTATCATTATCCAGAGATAATCAGAGATCAATACTGTTATATATGATTTATATCTGCATGATATAAATAGGTCATATAAAATTGGAGGTGTTTTTTACATATTTAGTAATCTGACTTATTTTTTTGATATATCATGAACATTATGATATGCCATTTCATTAAATAGTCTTCTAAATTATTTTTAATGGCTTCATATTATTCCATTATATATAATATATACATATATATTATCCTATATATGTACACACACATACATATATGCACTAATTTACTCAGCTAAATTCCTATTTTTAGACATTTTGTACTATAAGATATGACTTTGCTATGTTATGAACATCTTAGGAATCCATCTTTGAGTGCATCTCTTGTTTTTCTTTAGTATGAGTTCCTTGTTAATGAAATTCTAGGTCAAAGGATAAAACTATTTTTGAGGTTTCTGTCCTGTTTAGCAATTTCATGCTGCCACCAGCAGTGAACGAGAATGCTTCCTTCAAGGATTTTGATTGGAATTGCATTAAACATAAAATAAATTTGGAAAAATATGACAGCTTTTTTATATTTGAGCTTCACCTCGAGGAGTGGTGTGCCTCCTCAAACCACATATATTGCTTAGTAGTTTCATTATATAAATTCTGCACATTTCCTTACCTTAGTGGGTATAAAAGTATAAAAGTTTTTTGGTATAAATCCTGCACATTCCTTAAGTAGGATTATTTTTAGCTTTTAACAGTTTTTTAAATTTTGTAGCTATTAGGAATGGGATATTTTCGTATTACATTTTCTGACTAATTATTGTTTTTCAAAAAGCTATTGATTTTTGTGTATTCATTGTGTATGTGTGGCTATTGAACTTTCAAGTTAAAGTTTATTCTTAACTTTACAGACAATGAAGCTGAGGACTAGCGAGTTCATTAATTTTCCCAAAGGGTGTGGTTGGTCCAGAGTCAGAATTGGTATTCAACCTAAATTTCTATAACTCCAAAGACGATGCTTTTTTTATACCACACCTTATCACTTCTCAAACCTGTCAGTAGAAATACAGTTTCCCAAACAAGTAATGTTAGAGCACTAAGCACTCTGTATGGGTCAGAGTGTTCTGTTCGACTCAACACCAAATTTTAAGAGTGACGCTGACATTTCAAAGAGTGTCTAGAATGAGCCTGTGATATGAGCAATGATTGAAATCAAGAGAACGAAGCCGTATGGCTTCAGTGGCTGGAGTCATGATGAATGGGTGGGATTTTAAGGAAACTAGATTCTGAAGTCAACACCAAGGGCTGTTCTCAAATGGAAGAGGGTTTTGGGTGAGGTATTGATACACCTGATGCTGGAAGTATTTGAGGAGAAGCTGGGTGAGCATCTTTGGAGCATGGCATAGCGAGAATGGGAATATGGACATTCTCTAAGTTTTCTTCTGTTAGAATGGGAAATCTCTAGATTTTCTCCTGGTTCTATGATTATTTCTGCATCCTCTTTCTGAAACACCCTCATTCTTTTTTAGTTATCCATGGGAATTGGATGTCGTTATCACTACTGCTTTTGGGGTGAATGAAAAAGCACACATTTTCTAAACCTCATTTTATTCAGTAACTTTAGTCTTCTTTCCTAGCCTGACAACAAATTCTGACATCTCAAAATAAAACTCAGTTTGTGTGCTACTTGTTTATTCCTTTGTCTGTCCTTTCCTGTTTGTTCAAATGAATAGTGACAAAACAAAGCAAAACAAGGATAAAGAACAAACACAAAATGAAACCCCCCAAAATTAAGGGGTGATGGTAAACTTGGTTATTTTCTTCAGTGAAAAAAATCTTTCAGCTTGATGGCATTCATTCATAATGGTGTGTGTGTGTGTGTGTGTGTGTGTGTGTGTGCGCGCTCCAGCTAGTGTTGCGCTCAGTGCTGGGGAGCTGTGTGAGATGCAGTGATATCCCTGCCTTAAGAAATCCTGACTGGAGGGAAGAGACTGTGTAATGGAAGTGGGATGGGAAGAAGGTCACAAAAGCTTAGTTAGAGTATGGGATGCTCTGGGAAATGATGCCGTCCCGGCCCTATTGAAGCAATTATAAATGCTTCTGAAATGGCATCATGTTCTCTCTTTTCCCACCTCTATTCCCCGTGAACTGGGGAAAGCAGAGGAGACCGGAAGGGCTGAAGGACTGGTTTGGGTTAGAAAACGTGGTTAAGTGAAGCAGAACCTCCACAGATTCTTCTCTTTGCTCCACATCAAACTCTATTAAGAGTGAACCATGGGGAAGTTCTAAATGGAGTGAGGTTTGTGGTTTTTTTTAAAGATTTTATTTATTTATTTGAGAGAGAGAATGAGAGGGGGGAGGGTCAGAGAGAGAGGCAGACTCCCTGCTGAGCAGGGAGCCCCACGTGGGACTCGATCCCGGGACTCCAGGATCATGACCTGAGCCGAAGGCAGTTGCTTAACCAACTGAGCCACCCAGGCGCCCAAGGTTTGTGGTTTTGATGTTCCTTAGAATTTATTGTGATGTTGTGGTCAGAGAGTCTGACAAGCAGAAGAGTTAACTCAAATTGTATTTAGCTAATCCCTTAACTTTTTATGGTGTTAGGTTTTCCACCTACAAAATGGGGATGGTGACATCTGCTTTCGCAAATACTCATAAGATATTTGGACAAATGAGATATGGATGTGAAAGTTTTATATATATGTCTATTTTTAAAGCCCAAGTTCCAGTGACAATAGGTGCTGTTATCGTTATTAATCTTGGAATTCTTTCACTTAAGAGACGTCCTTTATGTTCTAGATCTGTGAGCATAGGTTGATTTTGAGTAGCAGTTGTAGCTTATTTGAACACGTTGCACCCCTATGTCAATCACAGGCGCAATTACACATGGAAAACTTGGTGCTTAGGACAGGACCCAGTTTTGAGTTCCATTCAGAGCTTCAGAGAATAACCTGGTTCCGTGTCTCCAAGGGCTTGACTGAATCCACTCAGTCACTGGGGGGTTTTATGGGAAAAAAACCATAAGTATAGATCACAAACTGCTCCTATGGCCTCTTAGGAAGGTGGACATCCTACAGGCTTCCTGGTGAGGGAACTTGTGGAGGCAGTAAGTTTTCAGGGAGTCTCTTCCCCCAGTGACATCACTGTCACTGAAATAAGTTAAAATATTTGTATTTTATTTTAAGAGAAGTGAGGCGGTTTGAGACTGGAGATGAGGGAGTAGAAGCCCTGTTTGAGTTTTAGCCAGAACTCTGCGGCACTTGTTTATACTCTAGTTAGACTTCAGAGCTTAGACTCTGTTTATTTCAGTCCAAGTTTTGTAAAGAAGCAGCTTTTGTCTTTTAACCATCTGGTACTATTCAGAAGGTTCCTGGGGATCCTTGTCAGGAGAGGTCTTTGCAAAGTAGCATTATCATTCTGTAGCACGCTGGAAAAACCTCGCCCTGTTATCAAAAAGCAGTTTCCTTAATAACTATCAAAATTATTATACCTCATCACATGCTCTCCTTTGTGGGTGGGCTATTATGTTTGGCAAAGAAACATGGTACAGAACATTCTGTTTGAAGAAACCTTTCCCTCTCTGGGAGAAGCAGGCAATCTCAGTATGGCACTGTGGAAAATTGGGCAGAGGCTTGATTGTTTGAATATCCTAGCACGAGACTTCTTTATTTAGGAGATTTCCGCGTCTCCATGTACCATTGTTATGTGAATGCCTTTCGATGCCCAGGACAAATTAGAAGTGCTTCCTGTAACTTTGGCTTAACCATGAGGTACTTCCGAACAATGGTGCCTTATGCATTTTTTTTAGCCATTATTATTTTAAGAAGTCCTTAGAACTCTAAATGATGTAATGATCCAAACACACGTGAGGGTATACCTTTAGGAAGATCCAGGCTGCTTGGTCTCGTTTTCACTCTCCCATTTGTACTGGCAGAATGAACGGGGGAGAAACGTATATGGCGGGCCTAGGACATAGAAGTAGGGCTGGTTTCTTGGGCAAGTGGCTTGCGAAGACATGCTTGACGCCACACTGAGAAGGGCCCAGCCCTTCACTTAATGCTGCGCTGTTGCCACGTTGATATTCTGAATGCTTTTTGAACAGGGGTCTGCATATTTTCCTTGTGTACTGGCCCCATAAATTATGAAGCAGGTCAGGCTTTGAGGCCATCTACTGTCTTATTAACTGCTAGAAGATCCCAGCTATCGACGAAACGGGAACGGGATGAGGTGCGGTGTCCGGTGACAGGCTACACATGCTAAAGAAATAACTAGGACCTGTGTGTGTTTGTTCTTGTTTTAATGTTGGTCTTCATATTAGATGGATTTCTGTTTTATGCAAAGAATTTTCTGCCGCCCAAATTCCTATGTTTACAAGTCTAGAAAAAATTCTTTGGGAGTGGAAAGAAATAGGGAGTGGATCTGGGGAAATGTGAGAGCTCCTTATTATTTTGCATCACGAGCAGCTTTGGCCGGCAAATCTGGCTCTGTTGCTCAAATTCCAGCGTCAGGACTTTATATGGCTCCCTTCCCAATGGAGTCAGTCCTCGGCAGGTGCTTGTTGTTGTGTGTGATTAGTACCGTTGTCTAAATTTTGACAGAGCTCACCTCTTTCACATCTATGCTTAAATGTCACCCTCTCTGTGAGGCCCATCCTGCCAATGCCACTGTGATTCACGGCCCACTCCCACCTACTCCTGATTGCCCTTATTTCACTTCCTTTCATTTAAATACATAAGGCCTGGCACACAGTAGGTGCTCAATCACCATTAATTAAATAAAGGAATGAGGGAATGAGTTGATAGCACAAATTTCTAGCAATTAAAGATAAACTTTGATGAGAATAAAAATGTTGACTTTATTCTTATCCCTTTACTCCCCAGCTGGCTCTCTTCTCTGAAAAATTGATTCTCGTTCTCAGAATTCTTCTGGGGTCAGCACCAAACTGCTGTTCTTATGATCTCTAGCCAGTTTAAGGTCTAGGAGCTTTCCAGTCTGAGTGTCCCCATGTTATTTAGGAACTGGATTTTCTAAGGTCATAGTGGGAATGGAGATAAGATAATGCGTTCCTCGCGGAGGAGGATGCCGAGAGCATATGGAATATTACTAATCCTAAGGGGATCTTTCTCTTTCTGGGGGGACTTCATCTGGGTTTTTTCACTGGTTTTATTGTGGGCCAAGTTTCTTTCCAGAGAGGAGCTCCGTCAGGATAACTGTCAGTCCTTCATCTCACTCTTCCTGAGGATGCTGGAAATATTGGTGTCGTCTATCCCAGTAATATTAAAAGTGAAATTCAAATTACTAGTCTATGTCAACGGCTCTTCTTTTGTATAAAACCCGGCTATTTGTTAAAATACATACTAACTCGAAAAGAGTCTCAGGAGACTTTTCATCTAATCAGCTTGAAGCAGTCCTGCTTTTGAGTTACAGCTGAAAACTGAACTCTTTGGCTGAGAGATACTTTGACGATTAATTCAGCGACGAAAGTGTTGGTACATGGACAAAGTAATGAAGGAAGAATGTGAGAGTACATGTATAAAATAGAATCCATATTTGGTATACCCAAACTGATATACTGGCTTTTAAACAATCGTTTCTGTGTACTTTCATAAATTTTTTTTCTTTATTCTCTTTGAGTCTTTGAGAAGATTTCTGACAATCTAACATTCAGTTTCCTGAGAGGAGAAATGAATGACACAGTTACAGTATTAGCTCTCAATCCGAGAGCCTAAATGCCACATTCCATCTACTTACTGTGTTTAATCTATTTTTTTTTTTTTTTTTTTAGAGGAACATGAAGACGGGCACTTGGTTCTGTCAAGTTATAGGCAGAGACATTTGGTGGAAATAATGACTGTTTGGACACTTGAAACCAGGTGGGATAAATGCAACAGTGAAGATCATCTCGTTTCACAGCGAGGAAATGGAAGAACAAATTTTAATACAAAAATCAAATAGATCTGAGAGTGTAAAAAGGTGTTTTTTTTTTTTCCCCCTTTCCCTAACAAAGTCTGTGAGTTGCTGGGTTGGGTACATTGGAAAAGTCTTATGAGTTTGTTACTGAAGTATACAAACATTGTTTCTGTGAAAGGAAACAGGAGGGAAACAGTTAAAATGAGAAAATTGTGTCTGAGTTTTAGTTTCGGTCAGAGATTTTGAAGATTTTAAGTATTTCCCAAAGTGAAACAGTCCCAGCGGATTCTCTGGATACTGTATGTTTTCATTCTCCCAGGGGGGGATGGGGCAGTGCTGAGGTGGCTTCCTGGTAGAGCAAGGGTGGAGAAAGCTGGCATCTCTTGGGGTGTCTAGCAGGAGGTGAGTGGATGTGTTGTTTCCATGGACACACCATTGTCCATTTTCCTCTCTAGGTTGTGACAAATTGGGACTGGGCTTCGCCTGGTGAGGTGGAGGCTGGTGTTAATTTATTCCATAAACTTTCCCCCCTGTAACCTTCATATAACATATTACTTCCAAGGTAGAGTTACTTTGTGATTACTTTGAGTACGTGACTAGAGTTACTTTGGAGATGTGCTTAATTCCTTCTAATGGGATATGTTCAGGCTAATGGAATAATTCACAAGTAGGGATGTTTGTGTTGTGTGTGTGTGTGTGTGTATGCGTTTGTGTGTGACTCATCAGAAAAAGCACACACCAGTATATTCAGGAACCTGCTTACTCTCTTGCCTGCTTGGAAGGCGTGGTGCCTCTTGTTCTACCTCTATTTGCATTTGGAACCCTCAGTGCAAATTCCTGGTCTTCCTGAATAACTGTACGCATCGGAGCTGCAGACCACGCGCTGCTTCCGGAGGAGTTGTAAGGTGCACTGGAGGTACTGAGGGCTTCAATAAGGCTGTGCTACAATTCGAGAAGGTACAATGGGGAACAGCGGGCTTGTTGTGTATTTCTCCAGCTACATGATTTAGTTTCGTAAATTAGGAGGTAGGAGCAAAGGCTGAGCTTGTGCCCACAAAACTCACACAGTGTGATAAAGTAACCTTTAGACAACAGCTGTAATGCAAAAAGCCCATGCCAAAAACAACAGAGCAGGGCCCAGTTCCTGTCCCTTAAAGCCCGACAGCTGAAACGGTGGCTGAGTTTAAAGACAAAAAAAAAAAAAAAAAAAGAACAAAACAAAACAAACAATAGTTCCAAAGCAAAGTTTTCTGAAGAAAGGAAAATGTACTAATTAGAAGTTAAACATTTCAAAAGCATTGTCTTATGGAGAAGTGCCAACCTTATTGGTGGACGTCTGGACTTCTGGTTCCTCACTATTGGCTGAGAAAATGTTTCAACTTCTTGAATCCTTTTTGGGTGGAACTAAGACATTGTATCCATTTAGTAAAAATTCTAAATTTGGATTAGCATTATTATTTATGCTATGGGAATGAGAAGAGCAGAGAATAATATCCTCCTACCCACCCTGATTTAGCATCAGTTTTTAAAAAGTACTCATTTCTTCCTGACAGCTAATTTCAGTGGCAGAAAATGCTGAGAAATTGGGATGTGGATTTCCAAGTTTTTAGAAAATTATATCAAAAAATTGTAGCTAATCATAAGTGACTGTGCCACAGATTTCCAGGTTACTGCCAAATACAGGATTTTAGAAAATTAAAAAAAAAAAAAAGCCGGATCACTTAAGGAAAGTAGTTTATTTCTTGCTGTAATTCTTTCCCAGAACAAACGTAAAAAATGCACTATTTTCCTTCCCGGTATTAACGAGATATTTTCCAAACCCATTGCATTGCATGCATTGCATTCCTTTATCAGGATCTTACTCAGTTTGTGACTCTGCTGAAAACTGATATCTAAGAATTAATCTGATACGTGCTTTTACCTACTTTTCTCTTGTTTAATGCTTAGTTTAATACAACGACATTCATTTTAATTCTGTTAGGCTCTCTGGAACATACTACCACACTGCAAATAAAAAGTTTCAAGTTGTTTTATCTCTTCCTCTCTCCCCCATTTAAAAGAGTTTAACTCTTAGGTATATTCCTTGTTTTAAAAAGTCTCTAAGTTTTAATCTCATGTCTGGCAAACACCAATCGAAGGAGAAACTGCTTTTTTAAGGCACTGAGAAGGTGAATGACAGTGAACCAAACTGCCTCCCAAGCTTCTGAGTGCTCTTTAAAACGCCGGCACAGTTTTTTTGCGAAAATAAAGAACATCGCCCTGCCCTCAGGTTCCGAAGCCCGAGAATGACAGAGGGTCACAAGGGTTAAGAGAGCGCCGTGAAGGGTGACAGTTCTGTTTTTCCACTCACAGGGGCTCGGCGGCAGGGGCAGCTGCAACCTGTCTGCCGTTCCTCTAAGCAACCACCTCCTTGGGTTATAACTGGACGCAGACTTACTGTGATGGCCTGAAGTCTTTCCTTCACCAGCTCGGCTTCTTCCATTCTAGAAGTCAAGGGCAGGCAGACGGGTGCAGGAAGTCCAAGGCTACCATAAAGCGGGAGCGTCCTGGGGCAGAGGCGAGGGGTGACCGAGGAGAAGCCCTTCGCACCAGGGCAGGAAGGCAGAAATCCCCGGCGCGCCAGGAGCGCCTCTGAGCAGAGGTGCAGAGCAGGCCAGACAGACACATGCAATGAGAGTGTGCCGGGGAGGCAGACCCTGGGGCTGCTGGCGAGAGCTGACTGACAAGTTGGAACGGCAGCCGCACCAGCCCTCTTCCTTCAGGAGCTGCCAGCTCTTTGTTGTAATGTGCACAGTTAGCGAGGCACATTTTCTCATTAACTGTTCCTTAGCCAACTCATTATTTTCCAGGAGTGGCACGGCGAGCCCGGGAGCTGAGTGTGTCATCAGCCTCGGCTCCAGCGACAGCCAGCCGTCTCTGGGTGTGCGTGGGTCTGTGTGTGTTTGTACAAAGCTTACCGGCACCCTCCTCCTGAGTTTACAAAGACAGGGCCTCGCCTGGACTGGCCGGGGCAAGCCACTCGCTTGCCTTTCTTCCTCTGACTGGCTTCAGACAATCATAATAAATGCTGGGGTGATCTTAGAACTTCGTATAGTGGTAGATTTACCCCAGGGCGTCCTTCCCTCTCCCTCCTCTTCCCACTTGAGCAGTTGCTTTCAAACTTTGGAATCTTGAGGTCATGGAGAAATGAAAGGTGTTAACGCGGCGCTTGGCCCACCGAGCGGCGGTGGGTGCGATTTAAACGTCAAGTACCACCCTTGGTTGTTTCTTGTCTTGGATTTCCACAGGACGCCGTCCTTTCTTGGACCTTATTCAGAAATGGCACTCTCGGCTTTCAGGAAGGTGCCCATTTTGACCTCACCAGTGGTGCAAGAGAAAGGAGCGAGCCTTTGAAAGTGTGAGCAGACGTTCTGTAACTCATGCGGTCTGACATTGTGTGGGTGTTCCCTTGTCCTTTCAAAAAAGAAAGCCAAGCCCAGGGAAACTCTTAGCAGAGGCTGGAAGCTTTGCTAGTGATTTTGTTTTCTTTCCCTTATGATTTCTTTAATTAAATTTTGATGTAGTAAACCGTAGTTACTGTCTACCTCGTTGTTACATTTTTGGATGCTAGCAAGCACCTTTAGATCAGCATTCAGCTGAACAGGTTAAAAGGACAAGCCAAACAGTGACCATATGGTTTAATTCCCTTCACATTATTGATCATAATAATAATAGCTAATATTTGTTGAGTACTGTCTGTAGACAAATGTTCTCCATACTATTTATCGTACAAGGTGCTGCTATTATCCCTATTTTACAAATGAGGAAACTGAGGCTCAGAGCTATAATTTGCCACGCAGCTAAAAATGGCAAACCCAGGATTGGCGGACTGACTTTATAACAGCCATTCATCAAGACCTGCCCAAAAAAGGGGCTGAAGGCTATACCAATCTTTACGAGAAAGAGTTGGACCCCCAGCCTCCTCCTCCATCTAGGTCCCGGAACACTTACATCTGAAAGCAACCCCCTGTGGCAAAACTCCTTATGAATCTCTAGAGTAACTTAGTGGCCCTAGAGAGAAAAGATTTTTCCATATTGTCATGTAGAGCTACCTAGCCACAGAGTGAAACCCACCAGTTTCAAGAGTCTGAAATCCTACTTGAGAATAGTTTGTCCGTGTTCATACATACTCAAAAGAGACGGTTTGGGAAACTAGAGCGTTGGAGAATTGATTAGGCATGGGCCAAGTTTGGTTACTATTGGATGGATACTCATGCTTAAAAAAAAATCAAACCTTCAGAATTTTTGATTTTGTTTATGTAGGTCCTGGGTGAAATTAAATACAAGAGAGAAGTAGTGATAAATATCTCAGTCAGCATTGCATATTTGCAGCCCAGAACAGATGGGCAGTTATCCAATTATTAGTCTGGATCTTTTCCTAAAAACAATTTACCACTTAAATCTCATTTCTGCTATGGGAAAACTCAAAGGTTTTCTAGTGTAGGGGAGGATTCGATAAAATAAGAAGACCAGGGAATTTAGGAGGGAGCAGAGTTGTGACAACTGATTGGTATCATCCTGTGTTTATTCATTTATTTAGTTGATAATACTAATAATTGCTAATATTTTAAAGGCATTTGTTATTCATTTATTCTGCACATATTTATTGAGTACCTATGATGTGTCACACACTGTGCTAGGTGTTTGGGACACAAGGATGACCAAAATTCCTGCTCTCTGGACCTTCTCTTTTGGTAGGCAATGAAAGATAAACATAGTAAGCAAGCAAAATAGGGTAGGTGAGAAGATGATTCTGTTGGTTGGAGTCTTCTGAGTAAACAATTAGCAAGACAGGTTAGGAGTATTAAATTTTATTAAGAGAATGACTCTATGAGAGACGATGGGGGAGGTAGGCAAAGAGGGTTGGAGCCGGGAGTCTGGGAGAGTGGTCAGACTGTGGCACGAGTCTGGCTCAAGTGAGGGAGAGAGGAAGAGAAAGTGGCGTGGGAACAGCCTGATCTGCAGTGCAGCCTCGGCCAGACTGGCAAGGCCATCAAAAGTCCTGCAGCCAGGGTGTCTGGGTGGCTCAGGCAGTTTAGTGGCCGATTCTTGATTTCAGCTCAGGTCATGGGCTCAGGGGTGTGAGACTGAGCCCCATGTCAGACTCCACACTCCGCGCCCAGTCTGCTTGAGTTTCTCTCTCCCTCTCTCTCTGCCCGTCCCCCTGCTCACGTGCTCACTCTCTCTCTCTCTCTAAAATAAATAAATAATAAATAAAATTTAAAAAAGATTTAAATTATTTATTTGTCAGAGAGAGAGAGAGCACAAGCAGGGAGAGTGACAGGCAGAGGGAGAAGCAGGCTCCCAGCTGAACAAGGAGCCCGATGTGCGACTCGATCCCAGGACTCTGGGATCATGACCTGAGCCGAAGGCAGATGCCTAAGTGATTGAACCACCCAGGCGTTCCTAAATAAAAAAAATCTTAAAAAAAAAAAAAAATCCTGGAGCCAAAGTCAGCTACCAGAGAGGGCCCATGTCTGCCAGGAATGAGCCTGTTCTAGGATTTCTGCCATACTCACCCGTTGGCTGGGAGTAGCCACTGAGAGGCAGGGTCTTGATGCAAATGCAGGGAAGGATTTCAGGATGCAACAGCTGGGACCCTTTATCAGTTATGCTCCTGTAGTTGGATGTCTGGGAGGCACATTTTTATGACAGCCACAGTGATAAATGCAATGGAAAGAAAACAGAGCAAGGACGGAGAGTAAAGATTGCTAACGGGTGGAAGGTTGCAATTTGGAATTTAGAATGAGAAGGGAGCATTTGGATAAGGCCTTGAAGGAGGGGTGGGGATTAGCCACGAGTATGCCAGTGGGAAGAACATATCAGGGAAAGTCTGTGCAAAGGCCCTAAGGTGGACTTTCTCAGGCCTGTTTTAGGAACAAGGCTACTGTGGTTTGACAGGAGGCACTGCAGGGAATGGTAACAGAGGTGGTTGGAAATATAACAGGTCTCAATCCATGTAGGGTCTTATAGAACGCTGTAAGGACTTTGCTTTTATTCGTGTGGGGTGAGAAACCATTGAGATGTTTTGAACAGAGAAATGGTGTGACCTAGCTGTTTTGCAAGGATGGAAGCAGGGAGACTACGTAGGATGCTACTGCTGTGACCCAGTTGAGAAATGATGGTAGCTTGAGCCAATGTGATAGCAATGAGGGTATTTATTGGGAATTGGTTGAACTGTGGATATATTTTAAAGTAGAACCAACAGGGTTTCCTGACATTGGATATGGAGTTTGAGAGAAAGAGAAGATTCATTATAACTCTATGACTCTTGGACTGAGCAAATGGAATTTGCCATCAATCGAGATAAGGAAGTGGTGAAATAGTTTTCTTTTGACAGAGAGGGCAGATACCAAGAGCTCAGGTTTGGACAAGTTAATTAGTTATCACATGAAGATGTTTAGGAGAAATTGAATATATGAGTTTGGAGTTCAGGAAAGAAGCCTCAGCTAGATTTATAAAATACATTGTATCTCTGAAAGTCAGCAGGATCACAACATATCTAGAACTGTAGTTCACAATGTAGCATAATTTAGTGAACTAACGTTAAGTGTTAACTATATATTCATAACCAGATTCAGTCTCTGTAAAACAGATATACAATAGAACTTATCTGTTCCCAGATGCCTTGTTAAACTAATTTTCCCGAAGACTTTGTTGTTTGCCAACCAATGTAAATGAAGATGGCAAGAGTTAGAAGTTAAAATCAGTGACCCGACCTTATGTTAAGAGGTAAGGGATATAACAGATTCTGAGACAGTACCCTTTCTCAAAATGAATTCACTATCTGGTTTGGAGAGGTAAGACATACGCTAGAAACAATTAGGGTGCAAAGAATAGTAAACCAACTGTCATTGTACTGTGATAAAACAAAGTCTTAACGATTGCACTATGTGGAACCATGAGAGTATAGCATAGTGAATAACAGTAGTTGTGTGGCATGAGCAGTAAGTGTGAAATGAGTTGAAGAAGATAAGGATTAATGTGAGTTGCAGAAAGCCACTGCCAGGGGCGCCTGGGTGGCTCAGTCGTTGAGCGTCTGCCTTCGGCTCAGGTCATGATCCCAGGGTCCTGGGATCGAGCCCTGCATCGGGCTCCCTGCTCGGCGGGAAGCCTGCTTCTCCTTCTCCCACTCCCCCTGCTTGTGTTCCTGCTCTCACTATCTCTGTCAAGTAAATAAATAAAATCTTAAAAAAAAAAAAAAAGAAAGCCACTGCCAGGAGAAAGCAGAACTTAAAAGCCATTTCTAAGGGTGAGAGGGAGGGAAACATACTGTGATAGAGGATCTGAAAGGAGAGGTCTTATCTGGGGCAGAGAGGAGAAGTTAGATAGAAAGATTGATGGGAATATACATCCATACCTAGAATTTGATGTTCGGAGAAAATGGGCTAGAGGAGTGGGAGACGAAAGATCCAATTCATATTTTAGGAAAATAAAACTGTTGACTCTTCAGAACATATAGAAAGAGGGAAAGATTAGGTAGGAAGGTAGGAGATATGAAAGGTGAGTGCCTGTGGAAAGAGTCTAAAAATTTTGCCAGTGTTCTAGGGAAAGTCCCCAGGTTTCTGCCTGTCTTTCAGAAGGTCTGAATCCAGAGACCAAGACATAGGACAAAGTAAGTGGACTAGTAGACTATTATTTAATGTGCTAATTTAAATATTTGAAAACCCCAAAGTGGCAGCAATGGGAATGATTTGTAAGGGAGGAAACCAAAAAAACATTTCAGTGATTGTTAAATTGGAGAAAAGAATGAGAATTTGTAGGTTCCAAATTAAGTACAAAAGGGAAGCTTAGATTAGAGATTTTGGATTGAAAACCACAGAGAATTAAAATCCAAATAAGGAAATAAATAATTCTTGGATGTATATGTAAAAAGACTTTTCTAGAACTTTTTTGAACCCAGATCCCATTAAAAAAGTAAGTGTTCACTCCTGACTCTTTTCTCTCTCTCTCTCCTTTCTTTATGACTTCTCAAAGCCAGAAGTGGTATTGACCTAAGGAAAGGGAATTTCCTTTTTCCTACTACATCTCTGAACGAATCCTCAAAAAAAAAATCCTGAACCTTACATTTATTAGTACTAACCAGGCCATCTCCTTTCTTTCCTTTCCTTTCCTTTCCTTTCCTTTCCTTTCCTTTCCTTTCCTTTCCTTTCCTTTCCTTTCCTTTCCTT
>NW_023270447.1:11206398-11213326 GCF_011800145.1 Mirounga leonina
TTTCCTTTCCTTTCCTTTCCTTTCCTTTCCTTTCCTTTCCTTTCCTTCTTTCCTCTCCTCTCCTCTCCTCTCCCCTCTTTTCCTTTTTTTTTTTATGGTTTTATTTATTTATTTAACAAAGAGAGAGAGAGAGAGACATCAAAAGAGGGAACACAAGCAGGGGGAGTGGGAGAGGGAGAAGCAGGCTTCCCGCTGAACAGAGAGTCCGATGTAGGGCTCAATCCCAGGACCCTGGGATCACGACCTGAACCGAAGGCAGACGCTCAACAATGAGCCATGCAGGTGCCCCTCTTTTCCTTTCTAAAATTTATTTATTCATTTGAGAGAGAGGTGGGGAGGCACAGAGGAAGAGAGAGAATCCCAAGCAGACACCCTGCCGAGCGGGGAGCTCACGACCCTGAGATCATGACCTGAGCCAAAACTAAGAGGTAGATGCTTAACCAACTGAGCCGCCCAGGTTTCCCCAGGCCATCTCAATTGTTCTTACCTTTGAACAGTTACTTTTCCACATGGCTGGGCAACATGGGCTTTTTTGCATCCTTTCCTTCTCTAGTAGACCCCTACATGGGATTTAGTTGCTATCCACAAGTAACAAACAATTATGTGAATAGGGTGACTGCATAAACTACAAGAGATCCCTAATAATGAGCTATTGTCATTGTAGAGTACTCTATATAGTTGGGTTGGCAAGATACTGGTGTCTTTGTTAGGTAATTTGAGCTCTACAGTTTAGAGGATAAGTGGAAAAAATGCAGTAGGTTTCAAGACAGCCTGTAGCGCAGGTGCTCATTGTACGTGAACCATCCATGACACTGGACAGACTTGTTCCTTCCTCCTATCTTCCCTGGGCCTCTGGGGCGCTTCACTCTCTTGATTTTACTCTTACCTCACTAGCATCTCTTTCTTAGCCTTCTTCGCTCCTTCCTTCTCTTTTCCACTTGACACTGGAGTGCACCAGGGCTCAGCTGGTGTCCTTTTCTCCTCCATTCATCTCTACTCACTCCCCAGGGATCTCATTTAGTCTCATCCTAATGCTCAATTAGATGCCTGAACTCTAAATTTATTTAATCTCCAGTGCAGACTTCTTTTCTGTCCTAGGGTCTTAGGCTGTTACCTCTGCCTGGAACTCACTTCCCCAGCTATCTGTATGGCTCACTGCCTCCCCTTTTTCAGGTCTTTGCCAAGATACAAGCTTCTCAGTGAGGCCTCCTTGACCACAGTAGAGAGAACTGCAGAAACCTCTCTCTGATTCTACCAATTCCTCTCACCTTTTTTTATTTGTTGTCATAGCTCTTATCTTCTGCAATACTGTATATTGCACTCTTTTTGTTTGTTTGTTTCTTTATTGCATGTCTTCTTTCACTAGAGTGTAACTTCCAGATACTGAAAGTTCTGTCTGTATTCTAAGTGCTTACAATATTCCTGGTGCCTAGTCAACACTCAACAGATAATTGTCGAATGATGATTCTTATGGTCTTCTATTTGATTGTCCGTTTGTGTCAGGTGCTTTATAGACCTACTTAATGGATTGGGAAATCAGCATTCAAAAATATTAAATAACCTATCAAGGGGTTCTGCATCCAGTAAGCAGTGAAACCAGGATTTAATTCTAAGAGTGTCTAGTCCCAAAGCTACATCTCAGTCCATTATATCATCCTACCTCTACTTTTCCTTGGTTGTCATAGACCTCATGGCATGAAGTTTAACCACGTATATCTTTGCATGCCTAGAATAATGCATTCTGTGTGACAAGCAAATTTGATAATTTTGATTTGTGGAATTGATTTTTTAAGACTGGACATAGTGTATAACCATTTTTCCTTGGGAATTTGTCTAAAAATGCACTATGACTTTTCTGTAAGTAAAGTATTGCAGGGGTACATCAGTACAAACAAAATTCTACTAACAGATAGTTGAAGAGTGTTGAGCATGTTGCTTTCTCTTTGAACATCACACAGCTCTTTCAGGTTGAGACTCCTAGAATGCAAACAACTGATTTAGGGGAAAGAATATTTAACTTGTCCAATTGTTGGACTTTTGGGGATGAAGGAGAGAGCTGTTTTCTGAATATGGCCTCAAGTTACCCAGTAGCCTATCAAAAATAGCCACAGATAAAAAATAACCTATTAACAAACCAAACACCTGTAGCAAAATGATCCCCCCAAAGCCTCCATCAAACACAAGGAAAATGTTTTGTAATTTATTTCCCCTCTCACGCACATGAAAAGTTAATATTTACTGTATTTGGGATCTTTTCATTTTCTCTGCCTCAGTTTACAAATGGACATGAAAATAATTGGTATCATGTAAAGTATTAGCATTACTGTAAGCCAGGGAAAAGCAAGCGACTAAACAGTCTGTAATTATCATCCCACCAAGATCAAGGCCTGTAGATGCCCCAGCACAATGAGTTCTCTGCCAATTTACCACTCCCATGTATAAACCTTGTGGTACTCATGTCTTTGTGCAGTGTGTACCACAGAGGGGATGAAAAGGATCATTGGGGTTGAACTTTAAGTGTTGTTTTGAATCAGACCCTTTGGTGAGGACCGCTGGCCTTACTCACTTTCCTTCCGTTGTTCACAGCATAAGGAAGCAGCCCTTCCCTCAGTATTGTTTTCAGGTTGCGGTGTTCTAAAAAATGTTCCCCTGTGATGCCTTGGCTTGATGCTTTACTTTTAGCCAGTGGATTAAATGGAATGTTTAAAATATTTGGACCTAGAAATGTTCCCGAAGTCAAAACTACCTTGAAAGGACTCCACAAAATGTGCTAGCCCATACAAAACTGGATGTCTGAATGGTCCAGGGTGCTTCTTTGCGTACTCAGCTGCTTTTTGAACTTGAGAAGTTTGAGCTTTCTTTGCTTTTTGTTTCGAAAAACTGTTTTTTCTTTTTTTCTCTTCGAGTTTGGGATTTTAGTTTAAAGAGTAACCGATTTTAAGTTTTAGCATTTGACCACTTGAAAATTTTTGTCTTAGACTTGCACAAGGAAATATTGAATGGGGTTCCTTCAGTTCACTGAAATTTTGCATTTTCTTTTTACTTCCTCCATAAGTTTCAATGTCAGTTTTTGTTGGTATAGCAAAATAAATGCCCTTTTATCTGTATTGGGATCATAAATGCAAAGAGAGAAGTTGAAACTGATCATCAAGAGGCTATCCTCCCCAGAAAGAAGTCATTGACTCATAGGTCAACTAGACTCCCGCATTTAGACATGGGTATTTCGGGTTGTAATATTTAGATCTCAAATACCTGTATTCCCTAAGAGGTTTCAAAGAACCGTTTGGTCATCACAGGATTTGGAAATTGGATATGGAATTTTAGAGCCATATCACTACTAATTGGAGGCTTAGGTATTCTGGGTTCTGAGAGTTTGTTCATCTATCCATATATCACACTGGTTAAACATCTACAGACTATGTAACCAACATCGTGCTATGTGCTAGAGACAGATGAATAAGACAATGAACTCTTTTTAGTGGAAAAGACAGGACGTAAACAGAAGACAAGTAAACACTGTGTGAAAAGTGCTAGGTCACCAAAGGCATTCAGGGCAGAGGGGAGGCCAAAGTTCAGCCAAGTCATTCTAGCAGAGGGGACAGCTGAGCGGAGTGTTTTATATTTGGACAATTAGGAGTTAATTAACCCAAAGGTCGAGTCAGGGTAGGGGGTGGGGAAGCAAAAGACAAATTGTACAGTCACAGCTCCTGATTTTCTAGACGGTCAAAGACAAACTGAATAGTCTCCTCAGGGGCAGATTCCCCAATGGCTGATGGAATGACATACTTGACAAATTGTCTATATACAGGCTTGTAAATCCCAGTTTGTTATATAAGGTATTTGGTGTTCAAAGACTATACATACGTATTCGTATGTATACACGTATTATAAATAAATTTGTCTATGTATATTTATTAATGATCCTTAACTAATTCACATACATCAAAATCTTAATTCTCTGCCATTAGAAAGTGAATAAATGTAGGTGGATTTGGAATCAGAGAGACATGGTCTTATTTTCTAGTCTTTCCACTTACTAGGTGAGGGAACTTGGAAAAATCACTTACTATCTCAGAGAGTCTGTTTTTTGGGTGTAAAACTGATAGTAATAATAGTTTCCATAAGATTTTTTGATTAAGGTTAAGTGAATCTTTAGGTAAAGTTGGTCATGGAGCATAATGATTATGTAATAAATAGCAACTAATTATTATTATTATTGTTACTACTTAATTATCTTATTGTGCAAACCAAGTTCTTAGAAAGTCTATTAAATCTTGTAGGCACATTATTCTTTCAGTGCTTTCACATTTGCTGAATGCATCTTTCTACACATATAACCTAATACTGTAATTGACTTGTTTGGGAGAAAGACCAGGATCTCATTCTTCTCTGTGAACCAAGAAGCCATCAGATGTGTTCTTTTCCAACATGGGAAACTGAGGCAGAGATGGACAGGGATCCAATTCATTAAATGGTAACATTCTCTGTCCAGCAGTATTTCCACTAGACTGACTCTAGAAATTTTAGAAGGCTTGATCTGATTCTTTGTCATTATGGAAATATGCTATAAGCTTATCCAATTAGGTTGGCTTCTAGGCAGAGCCATCACTCTGAAAATTAGGGTGCAAGCCAGTTATGTGAAAGTGGATTTACATGGCAAAGCAAGAAATGAGCCAGCTGTCAGTGCGTCTGCCCTCAGTCTACTTCACTATTACGAATGAAGGGCCTGAGGTTTTGTTCAGCGACAGATTGGATTCCAGACAATTGTAATTCTAGCCTGAAGATTTTTGGAAATAAGTGTTTTGAAAGATGCCAACTCAAAGTTTACTTCTAAAATATTTCATGGATCTCTCTTTGGAGAGATGGCTGCTTTGTAAGGGCCGGTGATTATTGCATGCCTTAGAGAGATCTCTAAGAAGGAACCTAAACAAAACCAAACCAAAAAGCCCAAACATTTTCATTTGGAAGTTTGACTCAGTTTTAGCATAGTATGAAAAAAATCTTTATTATTTCATCATTGGATCTTCCTGTCTCCTCTCCCCCCTCTCCCCTCTCCTCTCCTTTGGGTGAGATTCTAACTGTAGGAGTTAGATTGTTTCATGTGTGCCCAGGGCAAAGACTGAAAGCATTGCATTATGTAGTCATGCAGTGGTGTGGGTGGGGTGGGAATTTAGGAGAACACTAAGTTCCAAGAATTACAGTTGCCACAAACAGATCTGTAGGAACTCCCTTAGAGCCGGAGGTTCTTGAATCCTGACTTCCTGTGAAATCTGAAGGTCGAGTATTGTGCAAATAGTGAGAGATAGCTGCCACTTTACACCCACATTCCCACATCAGTTCCCCATTACCCCTCTTTAAAAAAAAAAACCTCAACAACAAAATTATTCCTTTGTGCATATCTAATTTAAAATCTCGTAATACAAAAATATTTTCAGGAGAGAAATTTAAAAACAATTTAAGTGAATGTTTCCTTCTTTTTAAATTTTAAATTTTTAAATTTTTATTATTGAAGTATAGCTGACATTGAATGTTGCATTATTTCAGATGTACAACACAGTGATTCAACAGTTTCATACATTACTCAGTGCTCACCGCGATAAGCGTAGTCACCATCTGCCACGATACGTTATTAAAATGTTACTGACTATATTCCCTATGCTGTACTTTCCATCTTTGGGACTTATTTATTTTATAAGTGGAAGTTTGTACCTCTTAATCCCCTTCACATATTTCACCCACACCTCTGGCAACCACCAGTTTGTTCTCTGTATTTATGAGTTTGTTTCTGGTTTTTGTTTGTTTGTTTTGTTTGTTAAATGAAATTCCAAAGGGCAGTCTCTGGAGTTCCTCAAGGACCTTGGCATTCTTAAAAATGAAATCTAAGCCATTACGGTACCACAATAGTAATCAGCCCTCTAAAGGCAGTCCTGAATAGGAGAAAAACCCTAATTCAGTTGGAAAAGAAAGGTCAAGCCAGATGACTATCTCTGGTTAATTTTGTTCAAGGCTTTATTAACTTACTATGGTTGGCCCATTTGACATTTGATTTTAATCAAGCTCTATTCTTATCCCCCTCCTTTATTTACGTATCTTTTAGAAATTGATATAAATGAAATAAAAATCACATCCTTTTAGGGTGTGGGGCAGATCTATTTTCCTTTCTTCGAATTTGCCAAATCTGTGCATGTGAGGAAGCAAGAAAATGGATTTTATGAAGGCTGAATGGAGTAAGTATTAGGTTTCCTGGAGTTATTGAAGGCAGTGTACTCACTTCCAACACAGCAGTGTAAACACTTTAATTTTTTTGTTGAGTTTTCTGTGACTGCTGGATCTTCTCTCCCTTCCCCCAAATTCTACCAAGTACAGATACACATGCTGACAAATGGAATGCAAACAAATGGTATGCAATGGGTACACTGTGGGGGAAATGTACAGAGAGGTTCTTATAGGCCATTAGAAATGATAGCCCCCAAATGCCAAGTTATTTATAAAGAGGAGAAGCAGTGACTTCTTAACATAGGGCTCAAAATAAAGAAGCGTTTGTCTACAAAAAAGAATGTAATGATTCAGTTCTGTGCATTTGTTTATTGATGATCACTTTTTCCCCTTACGTCTTGACATTCCACCAAAGCAAACTGTATGATCTTCCCGTTGGGAACCAACTCAGAGCTTAGCTTTATTTACAAGGCTTCATTATACTAAAGAGCAAAATGTTCTAGCTGATTGAGTAGATATTACATGGCACCCCGCTGACCTCTCTAGGAGAAATATCCAACTCCTACAGAGAAGTCCTAAATGTTAGCTGATTCACAGTCAGTTTTTTTCCCCTTTATTTACTGTAGTCCAAACCACTGATTTCAGTTTTCTCTTTCTTTCTTTCTCTTTCTTTCTTTCTTTCTTTCTTTCTTTCTTTCTTTCTTTCTTTCTT